>NC_061834.1:19142424-19147741 GCF_019202785.1 Penaeus chinensis | reverse complement strand
CTACAGTGAAACAGCATAGGCTCATAGGTGGCGTGTGCAATGAGTATAATGACGCATTTCCAGGTGTCGACTATGGAATGGTCCTCGGCGCTCTGAATACATTCCGACTACCACGCACCACTTCAAGGCTGACCAATCTGGATACCTCCAAATATCATAAAGATATGCTGATATTATATTAAAATTGTCTTTGAGTTTTGCTCTTTATTTCCCTCAGTAATTAGCGAGAGGAACTCAGGTAATGTATATTCTTTTCATGTCTCTCTCTCAGGAAGGTTAAGGCTTTTGCATTGATAGCAGCTGCTATGCATATGAGTTTCCAAATTATTTTTCATGCTTTCCCTTATACGTTGATTATCCTAGATGCTAGCAATAGATTATTTGCAGGATCTTACAGTGAAAATGTTTTCTGTTACGAATTGATAGGAACATTTAGTACACGGAATCACCATGCTAATGACTTAGTACCGCTTTCCTCAGTCATTAAATGCTTCTTCAGGTATTCCCTGAAGCAGAAGCGTGCTTATGCCTCATGGTGTGTAGTAACAGACAAGTGTGACTCACAGTTAATTCATAAAATATCTTTAGTTCATATACAGAAAAAGTGACTATTATCTCGTTTTATATAATACATACTTATCTTACATAGGATTGGTTGAGTAGTACTGCTTATTTTGGCAATATTTATGTGATTATGCTGTTGTTTAGATTTCTTGCACATTTGTTATATTTCTCCATTTCCTTGTTGCATCAACCCGTCCATTGCATCGCATGCAGTGATTTCTAGATTTACATCGTGACAAGTCTACCGCAGTATTGCATATTGCTGATGAGATACATCAAATAAAATTATAAAGTTATATTGACTCACTCCTTTCAAAACCTGTCTATTAATTATGGAAATAATTCACTATGCAGCAAAGAGAGTAACGGAAAAAAAACATAAAAAGCTAGGTGTGTGTGTGTGTGTATGTATGTATATGTATATGTATATATATATGAGTGTGATATAACCATTCATTATTCATATATGTATACATATTTATACATATATGTGTATGCATATATTACATATGTATATATATGAAAGATTGGTTTAGTACTGGCCCTCCATTCTCATACCCTGAGTGACCTAGGTTCGAGGCTAGGTCAGGGAGGATTGTTATATATCTATATAAATGCGGCATTTCTTTATTCCATCTTTTATATATACACCTCAGTATATCTGACTTCGGTTTCAAATTTCTAAATCAATTTCCACCGAGTGCCCACGGGGAGTGCGTGTAAAACCTCGTTATCATTCCTTATGTATGAGTAGATAGGTAATGTCTAAGGATCCTCACTGCCTCTGAATAGTAAAACCAGATCTGCGAAAAAGGCCTAACTTTAGTTTCCTTCGTACCCTTCCAGAGGACTGCACTGCACTGTCGCGGACCACTACAGTTATGTATGAGAAGTGTGACAATAGTAATAATGGGTATTATGTCTCTTAGAATCATAATAGCGTTCACTGCATATGGACTTGATATCAATTATGCGTAAGATGTCCTTGGCGACTGGTTATCTAGCATCACCTTGATGAGGTTTCTCCCGCTCTCCGGTTGAATGCCGCTTGACACATTGTTTTTGCCACGTTTTAGCGATAGCGAATACGATTATGAAGGTTTTTCTTGTCAGCTCCGCACTCACGGCAGCGTTTGTCGGGGGCCACACTCAGGAAAATTGTAGAGTAAAATGGGCCATTGTAGTATATACTGAATTATTGTTGACATAGTCGAACATATTTCAATATTATCTAAAATATGAAAGTTTGATGATAATACATATTTGTCATAGTCGTTCTGGAAATACTAGTAGCATACACATATCCTTTTGCGATGTTTTGGCAAAATGCTGCATTTTGGTATTAAATAACACGTAAAGTTTTTCCGTTTTCTAATCGATATCTATACCTATTGTTTACAAAATATTGCTCGCTTTACTATATGCTACATACAGCAGTTTCTTTATTTACACCTCTTTAATCATTTCGCTGACGGGTCAGTTCCAAATTTTAAACAGGCTCTTCTGGCCCACTGACATGGAGTTGGCCCTAATATAAGGTATCGAATCGCTGGTGTATGAATGTAGTGGAATGTATGTAAATGCCATTGTTTAACGTTGACAGCTTATATACTGCACATTTTGTTGGCCTTAATCTAATCTAGTGAGAGAGGAAGTAGATAAATATTTGCTTTTGTTTGATATTAATTATACATTTAAGGAATGTAATCATTGGTGGCACCTGTAATCATGCGGGAAAGATAGACGTTTATGAACGAACTGGCACATCAGTAATGGTACTGATACCGAGAGATGAACAGTTCTGAATGCGGGGAGTGGCAACCCGAGGGAAGTGTGGGCACGTTCCCCTGAGAGTAAGCACGACAGGAAAAAGGGCATCCTCAGATCTTCGACGCTGCCCATCATCGCCACATGAGAACCAACAGAGATGCCCTGGGCGTGTGGGCAGGTGCAGAGCACATGGCTCGGAACGCATAGGGACGATAAACGCCCGCTCTCTCTTTGCCCGCAGCGAAGCAATGCGTTTATTTCCGACGTGTCGGTGTTATTGATATGTCACCCGTGTTGGTAGTGTGCCACCCGTGTCGTTAGTGTGTTATCCGTGTTATTAGACTCACCTGTGTTATTAGTGTTTCACCTTTGTTATTAGGAGTGTAGTGTGTATAACGAATGAATGTTGAATATACTCTTTTTCACATGTCCCCCTTATTTTCAGCACAACTTTTAACTATAGCTGCATATTTCTTGAAATATGAAACGCTTCATTATTTAAACTCTTAGTATGGCATTTTTTTTTTTTTTTTTTTTTTTTTTTTTTTTTTTTTTTTTTTTTTTGCAAAATCGCTAAAACATTTGTAAATGTTTTTCGTGGACCGTGGCTACACCATCTAGTATCAGTTTAATCGAACTAATGAAGTGACTGGATTTTTTTTATTTTCGCCACTAAACACTGTCATTGTGTGTGTGTGTGCGCGCGCGCGTGTGTGTATGTGTGTGTAGCGTCTATGGAAATATTTGGTTATTAGGAACGAAACATTATGTATAATACGTTTTCGCTATTATTATTCTGAGGAGTCGCATCCACATTTGAACAGCTGAGTGAGGAAAGAAAGTACATGTGCTGTACGATATCTAATATAGCAGAAACAAAATCACGGTGGCTCCTTATACATATATAGATATACATATATATATATATATATATATATACACACGGATATGCACACAATGCACACACACACACACACACATATACATATTTGTATATATATAATTATATGTATACATATACATGTATATGTATACATATACATGTATATGTATACATATATATGTATATGTATATATATGTATGTGTATGTACATATGCATACAAACATATATGTGCATATATACATACACAGATACATACATACACACACACATATATTTATATATTGTATATGCGTGTGTACTTGTGTGTGCAAATGTATATACTTCCACACGCATATATACGTATGTATATATACATACACATATATGTATATGTATGTATACACGCATATATAAGTATATATATGTATATGTACACACACACACACGTGTGTGTATATATATGTATATATTTATATATATATGTGTGTGTGTGTGTGTATATCTATTAACGGTACAACACTCTACCGTGTTGATACTATGGTAGAAAATCCACAATGCACAAACTAGATTTATCAAAAATCCTCTTGAAACCTGAAGATGGAATCTAGATTTTCGACTGTTGTCTCGTTGTCTGAGGTTTTCTACCATGTATATTTACACACATATATACACATGCATATATATATGTATGTATGTATATATATACATACACATATATATGTTTATATATATACAGATTGTATATGCATATATATATACATATATGTATATATATACACATATGTGTGTATATACATATACACATATGTGTATATACATATACACATATGTGTGTATATACATATACACATATGTGTGTATATACATATACACATTTGTGTGTATATACATATTCACATATTTATCTTTACACTTGGCATCACTCCGAACGAGCATCACTGGGCAGATGGTATCATTAGAAAGAAATATTTTCCAGCACCGTGATATTGTTATGAAACTCACAGAATACAAGACGAAGTCGAAAAAACGAAGAGCAATTATTAATTTCCAACTTTGCAACATCTGTGGCTGCGTGTGAGTACCGTCATCGGAAAATCGCTCTCCATGGGAGTGACTGTTAGCGCTTTAAATGACGATGAGGGAGTCCACAGTACTCCTTCCTTCCCGAAGGAAATCTTGCTTCCAGCAGGCACAGCTCACTTTGACCGAGGAGTCCGAGCGTCGAGAAAACCAAGTGACTGGGAAAACCGGGCGCCGAAAAGACCAAGCGACCGAGAAGAAAACCGAGCGACTGAGAAGACCGAGTACCGAGAAGACCAAGCGACCGAGAAGAAAACCAAGTGACTGGGAAAACCGGGCGCCGAAAAGACCGAGCGACCGAGAAGAAAACCGAGCGACTCAGAAAACCGAGCGACCGAGAAGACCGAGCGACCGGGGAGAAGACCGACCGGAAAAAGTCCCCTGCTTCTTGGTCGGCCGAGAAGCCACGACTTACACTGATGGCCGGGACTACAGATGATATAGCTAAAATAATTTATAATGCAAAATTTCGCAGTACAACACATGTTATCGATCAAAACAGACAAAGTTAGGGACAATATATGAATACTAGCCAAGCACAACAGTTCGCAAAGCGACAAAGATGTCTCATGCGAAGACACTTCTTGTCTGATAATAAGAAGGTTAAATTGTCAAGTATAAAATAAAAAAAAATAAAAATCGTAATCCATCTATTCGCACACAAACACACTTTTGTATGTGTGTGTGTTAGTGATGCGACTTTCACTGCTTATCTTTCAGGACGTGCGAAGGGCCTTGTCTTGTGACGGAGGAGAAAGACTTGTTTTTGTGGCAGTTGGTTGTGGTATTCGCTTTTCATTTCATGCATACACTTGTCATTTTCTACAAATTAACAAAGCTGAAAGGTAGTAATTGATAAGTAACTACTCTGGAGCGCATATATAATTAGAATTATGCAATACCTACAGAATGTCATTGGTAAGTAGTCACTGATACATGCACCAATATGGAATGGGCTGAAAGTATCATCAATGTGCCAATGCGTAGTGTCTAACTAGGCCTCAGATTAGCCTAAATTGTTTCAGAAAAATCAATGTCT
>NC_061834.1:19128617-19142324 GCF_019202785.1 Penaeus chinensis | reverse complement strand
AACATTCAGAATGGAATTATCCCACACATTCTTTAGAATACGCTATTGACTTATACGAAATTCTAACACAGGCGACATACAAGCTGGAAGTGAGGACGCCACGAAGGCAGAGATCCTACTCACGATTTTTCACAGTAGTTATTGTTGGTAAGTCCTCTTTGATGTTAATCGACAATTGTATTATAGGTCTTGCTTTACTTATCATCTTAACAGTATTTAAAAACAGGCACGCATGAAAATTTGGAATTTTAAAATATATCACCTTATATGAAAACAGGAGACGAAAGTGAGGCACTAGAGGAAGGCCCCACGTGCCGCTTGGGCGCCCTCGTCAACGCTCTGCCTCGCATCTACCAACACTCCCCCGCGGCCATGGGCCATGTAGGGGACTCCGTAACGTTGCCTTGCCGCTCGCAGGGCCACAACGTTACTCGGGAATGGTTCCTTAACGACGAGAGCATCTCCAACAACGACAGCTATCAGGTAATTTCAACACTTATTTAAATACTCAATTTTGCCCATTTTTCTGGTGTATGTAAAACAGTAGATTGTAAAATATCAATACTCAATTTTATCTTACATATCCCAAATTTCGGATTCCCTCCCCCCCCCCCCCCTCATTTTTTTTTTTTTTTTTTTTTTACGTAGAATAGACCTAAGATTCTGTTTTTAGGTCTCCAGTAACGGCGACCTGGTGGTGCGGCAGCTGAGTGCACAGGGTCGCACACGGTACACGTGCAGGGCGTCGAGCGTGCGGTTCAGTGCCATCAGTGACACTGCCTTCACTGTAGTAAGTTAAATGAATTTTCTTCCATATATACATTTTATACATATATTCAGTATATCCATATATATGCAAAGCCGTCATCATTAAAACTCGCTCATCTCTGAATGCGAGTATCGACCGTTCGAATCCACTGGACTGTGTTTGAATTTAGGAAAGGCCAAGAGCACCACTGCCTAAAACTCAATTATTGATTGAAGAAAGTTCCTGTTCTACCGTGAAACAGTATAGGCTCATAGGTGGCGTGTGTAATGAGCATTATGACGCATTTCCAGGTGTCGACTATGTAATGATCCTCGGCGCTCTGAATACATTCCGACTACAACGCACCACTTCGAGGCTGACCCATCTGGATACCCCATAATATCATGAAGATATGCTGATATTATATTAAAATTGTCTTTGAGTTTTGCTTACACTACAGACCCAAGGCACAGAGAGAAAGCTTAAGAGCAGTGGATCTTATCTTTTTACTCCTATGCCTCTCTAGAATTTTTTTCTTACCCCACGCCCACCTTCATCTATTAATAAGATTCCCTCCCAGATTTTAAAGAAAATTAAGAATATGTTAATCTCTTTATCGAATTTGAATTATTCACATTATCATTAAACGTATAATTTGACCAGGCTCTCGTTAAAAGAACAAATATAAGAGAAATTCCTGATTTTTCTAAAGGCTCGCGCTCCCCTTGGGAAATAACTGACGCCCAGTTAAGGGGAGGGGGCGCCCCCAGGTTAAGGACCATTGCTTGAGCGCAACGTCCCTTATTTTTCTTTGCATTTGATGAGAACTGCTGTTTCCTCTGAATACACTCAGGTACTGACCTTTTTTATGTAATAGCCCTGCTGAAGCTGTATATAACGATGAAAAGTAAATACACTTCTCATTAGCTGTTCCATACATGCGTTCGCAACCCATCTTTCAAGTTCCCTGTAGTGAATAAGTTGCAGGATCTTTTTTCATTTTTTTACGTAAGCGGGTCATTTTTAAAATCTTTCAAGTTTCCCTTTGTAATGTCGATCCTTCTATAATGTTTTCGCTTCAGACGTAAATACTGTGAATGGTATGATGCAACGATAGGAACGTTGTCTCTTCATGCCTTTTCCGAAATTATCAATTTCATGACAATTTTATAAGGTTCTTCCTGACATGAGGTACGAAATAATAATGGATGTACAGAAATGAAATTGAACACTAGCCACAATAAGAAATAATTCATGACGTTTCACATCCGACTAAGATCTACAACAAAAAACTTTATACGAAAGACGAATTTATCGTTTGCTGAAGAGTTTAGTCTAACTCGAATTGCTGTTGTACTGTTCGAAATAACGTCAAAAAATGTCAACTGGCAGACTGCTTTTTCCAGTTAAATTTTGATGTTTTATGTTTGTCTGGTATTCGCTGGTCTGTTATTACATGCTCAGAAGTAATGTATGCTAAGTTTCAAATATTTGTCAACCCGTTAACAGATCGTATATATACTGACTTATTAACATACTGTAACGCTTGGTTATGGATAGAAAGAATGGAGAAACTATACCTGGTTTTCTCTTTTTATTTCACTATGGTATAAAGTAAACAAATCCAAATCTTGACCTTTTGCCGTGCCTCTTGTAGCGCTTTCCTCCAGGGCATACAGCTACCACAAAGCCTACCTGCGCTGATGCAGGTCTGCACATTAAATAATACAGAATAAAAGTCTCCCCTTTAAATATCACCGAGAACGTAAATAAAGGTAATTCTGTCTAGAAAATTATACATTGTTCTTTCGGAATTAAAGTAAATTTCTAAGCACTTAATTATCAAAAATAATGTTATCATACAGTGCAATCCACTATAATAATATCTGCGTAGCAAATCCTTCGTGGCGTCTCTAACCGTCTTCGTCAGAACAGTGCAGTGGATCCTTCTTCACTATTTTCTGTCTATGCCAAACTAACAGGCACTGGCATCTTCCTCCCTCCACTTGACAAAGCTCATCATTCCACTGGTTGCTTTTCACCGTAACCACAACCATCAATCATTCCCACTCTCGCTAAAAAGAGCTTCTCATTTGAACCGCAATAAGGGGTCTGTTCGTCTCTTCTCTCCTCCGTTTTCCTTTTCCCTCCGTTTGCATTGCAGCGCGTAGTTTGGAATCCGTGGCTCCTCTTTTGTTTCAGTACGAATTCAACATTTTCATGAGGCAAATTCACATACTTATATAAACGACGCCAAAATTAGATAGTCTGATGGATACCACATGAGAAAAAATGTAGATTTTATAGATTCCCCTAGGAATTTGAGAAAAAAAAAATAACCACATTAATAGTGCGCTTTGGAATTCCGTCTAACATCGCAAAAACCTAAAAGTTTCTTTATTTCACACATGATCGGTAAGAATACAAATAACTTCAAGACTTGATGCTCTGTATCAAACTGCACAAAGAATAAAGTTTGATTTTGTACTCTCTCGAAGTTGGTTCAATCATACAGGAGAATATACTTATACAATCATTAGAGCATAGCGAAGAGCACTAAGAAGGCACCTTTCTTCTTTCTTAAACTGTACAAATGACATACGACTTAAAGCTGTAAATTTGCGAATTTTCAAGATTACTGAACTTAGTGCATTCTTGCAAAAATAGAAAAAGGAGATTATTTTTTTTTAAATAATAATTCTGGGTTTTCTTTACCCATGCTTCTTCAAAGAATGTAACACTGTATTAGATTCCAAGCCTTTGCCATCAATACCATCCAGCAGTGTTCTCAGAACTGTAGTTTCTTTTGTTACCTTCGCCTATCGCACCTCATAACTGATTAAACTGTTATATTTGGAATAACAATGCAAATTATAGCGCGCACACACACACACACACACACACAGACACACACACACACACACACACACACACACACACACACACACACACACACTTACACACACACACACATACACACACACATGAACATGCACACGCACACCCACACACCCACACACTTTGTAACGTGTTGCGTATGAATCCCTCATGGTCTTGGGGGACTTCAATGCGATCACTGGCACTGACAGGGAAGGATACGAGCTATGTATCGGTCCCTATGGCTCTGGTACGAGGAACATCAATAGCTCATACCTCTTAGACTTCGCAAGATCTAGGAGGCTGAGGATTGCGGGTTCGTGGTACCAGAGACGAGATCTACACCGCTGGACTTGGTATTCCAATACTGGCGTTGTAGCTAAAGAGATCGACCATATTCTTGCGGATACACGCGGAAGGATCCTTCAGAACTGTAGAGTTTTTAGGAGTGCTGAGTTCTTTGCTACCGACCACAGACTTGTTGTTGCAACACTAAGGCTCCACCTCAGATCTAGACGCATCCCGAGATCTCACCAGCAGGCGTTTCATCTCGAGAGGCTCAAGAGTGAGGAGGTGGCTCAGGAGCATGCAATGGCAGTCTCAAATCGGTTTGAATTGCTTGGCACTCTACAAGACCCTGCTGAACTGTAGGATACCTTTCAGCGGGAAACCATGTCAGCTGCTGAGGAGTGCCTTGGGGCCCGACCTCGGCGAAGGAGGCGTGTTGTCTCGGACGAGACTCTGAACACTATAGAGAGGAGTGGTGCTGCCAGACTGGATGTAAACCATGTCTTGCACAGGGAGCTATCTCGCTCTGATAGGGCCTCTTTGAGAATGGACCAAGAAAGGTACGTTAGGGGCATCGTGGAAGAGTTGGAAGATTTTGTCCAAAATGACCTTCGACCTGCTTTCCGAGCCCTGAGGGAACTCCAGTCTAAGTCCATCTCTCAACTGGGCTCGGTGAGGGCAGAGGATGGTCGCATTGTGTCGGAGCCGGGTGAATATAGGGCCCGCTGGGCTGAGTACTTTGAGCAACTGTATAGGGTAGATCCCCCGTCTTCACAACTCCCGTTGGCTGGCACATAGCCAGTAGTGGCTGATCTACCAATCAGTGAGTCACCACCTTCCATCGAAGAGGTGAGAAGGGCGGTCTCTAGGCTGAAGAGTGGAAAGACTGCTGGTGTCTGTGGGACTGCTATGGAGTTGTTGAAGGCGGGTGGAGAAGCCATGATCTGAGGCTTGCATGCAGTCCTGTCTGCTGTTTGGGAGACTGGTACCATTCCTCCTGACTGGAAAAGGGGCTTGGCCATCCATATCTGGAAAGGGTAAGGGGACCAAAGGGACTGGCAACTACAGAGATATTACATTGCTCAGTGTACCAGGCAAGGTCCTTGCTCATCTGCTTTTGGCACGAGTGTGCGACCACCTTTTACGAGCACAGACCTGAGCAATTTGGTTTTACACCCAAGAAGTCAACTGCTTAGTGCTTAGACCGTGTCTAAGCACTTCGGGTCCTTGTGGAACATCAACTTGAGTTTCAACAAGGTATACTTGCAGCTTATGTTGATCTCAAGAAGGCTTTCGACTCAATGCACCGGGAAAGTCTCTGGAGCCTACTGTGTCTCCGTGGGATCCCCCCTGGGATTATTGGTTTGCAGTCTGACCTGTATACAGATCCCGAGAGTGCTGTCAAGTGTGGGGAAGGCATCTCTGCCTTTTTCCCGGTGTCTGCCGAGGTGAGACTGGGATGTGTGTGTGTGGGGGGGGGGCATCAATTGGTAATTTCAAGGTCACAGACCTTGACTTTGCCGATGATGCAGCAATTCTAGCAGAGACATTGGAAGTAGCTCTCGAGGCACTACATGAGGAGGCAAAGCCGTTGGGACTCAGTCAACTGGACCAAGACCAAGGTTCAGGAAAATGGGGACTTGTTGGATGATGATGTTCAGTCTGCGCATGCCTGTGGCGAGAACATTGAGGTCTTGGATAGCTTCACTCATCTTGGTAGTATAATGGAGAGCGACGAAGGTTCCGACCGGGAAGTCACTTGACGACACGGTCTGGCCTACGGTGTTATGGACTCACTCAATAGGAGTATTAGGCGGTGTCGGTATTTGACTAGGAGGACTAAGATCTGGCTCTTCAGAGCACTGGTGATCCCGGTCTTACTCTATGGGTGTGAGACCTGGACACTGAACAGTGCTCTGAAGGCCTGTCTGGTACTAAGTACTTGGTACTAAGTGTCTTTGCAGAATCATGGTGTATACCTGGAGGGACCATGTGTCCAATCAGAGGATACTCCGTGAGATTGATTCAAGACCTATTACCAGTCTGATACAAGAGTGCCAACTATATGGGCATGTGGCTCGTTTTCCTTGAAAAAGATCTGGATCACATGGTCATCTCCGAGAGGGTTGACCAAGCCTGGAGAAGCTTGGGGTGGGAAGGAATGCTGCATGGAGGCTTGCTTGGTGGGACCCCAGGAGGTGGAGGCAAAGGTTGGGCGTGGCAAAGCGCAGCCATGCATATGACCCCTTATGATGATGATGATGATGCGTATGAATAAATTTACAGTGAAAGTTTGTAACTACATGGGAGTCACATGTGGTCTATCTTTGTGTGTGTGCAGGGGGTTATAAATGCAAGTACTATAAACATACCAAAATATGATTTAGGGTTTTACAGCGAGATATTACTCATTTGGGGAATTATCAGTGGGCTAAAAATGTGCACATGAAATATTCAAAGTTGCAGTAACAGTCTCTCTTTAGATAAGCAAAGTTTAAAAAAAAAAGAGCTCATACAAGTGGATTAATATATCAAATATTTTCCTACTGTTTTGCCTATTTCTCCCATTTCATTGTTTATCCTCCTTTTGTTTTTGTTTTTTGCCATTCCTTTTTTCTATTTTCTTCCTTTTAATTTTGTTTTCTTTTTTTTCCCTTTTTTTTTTTTTCTTTTCCAGTTTATTTTCTCTTGTTTTCCATATTTCTTTCACTCTTTTAAGCAGCTTTGCTGAATGGCTAACTCCAAGAGCAGCTATAGTAAAATTAATTTCTGATGTCTAAAGTAGTTGTAATGGTTAATGGTTAATGGTTAATGGTTAATGGTTAATGGTTAATGGTTAATGGTTAAAAGCAAAATAAATGTGCTAGACATCTAAGGTCATGTAGCACTATAGTTAATGTTGGTGAAGGGTGGTTGGGTTAGTGATTAGTTGTTAAAGCTGGGTTAAGGAATTGGTGAGTAAATGGGTTAGGGTCGGATGAGGTAATGTAAAGGGGTTAGATCAAGTGAAGGATATATATGCGTTTGAGGAAGGAAAACAGGTTGTCAAAGCAGAAAGTGTGAGATTCTGTAAGGATGTCTGATAAGTTGGGATGCCTATGTAGAGAGGACGTGGGCATGACAATTGAATATGTGGAACTGAAAGAGGAACATACTTTCGTTGATTTACTGGCAAAGATTGCAGTGCGTGTTGGAGAATTTGAAGGGGAAGGTGCTAGAGGGTGGAATAAAGAATGAGGTTGGGGAGGTGGTGTTGTATCAGGAGGGGTGCCGGGAAGTAGAGGGTCTGGGGAAGAGGGTACTTGTGACATGAGGGTTTCACGTGTGTATCCAGGAGGGAGAGGAAGGGATAGAGGGGATAGTGGGAGGGTTAATATAGGTGGGGCTGGAGTCGGGGGGAATGGGTTTTGTTGGGATGGGGTAGGAGGATTGGGTGTAGGGAGAATATGAGTAGGAGGAGGATGGATATCGGCAGTCACTTTGAGTGTGGAGGGAGCGGGAGGTGGATGAGTATTAGTTTGGGACTCGATTATGTAGTTCTGGATATCTTCAAGAGTTTCTGTAGTGGGGTTGGTTGGGGAGTTTTGTGAGATAAAGGTTTTCTTGTGAGGGGGGGGGGGGAAGAGAAGTCTGGTGTCTGAATAGGGGCAAAGGAAGGTGGAGGTGATTGTGGGGTAGGGGAAAAGGGGGTGGAACGTTTATTCTGTCTGCTGCAGGAAGTGCGGGGAGGGAGAGGGGAAGGTGTTGGGGCTGTAGTAGAGATTGGAGTGTCTGGATTTAGGATGGCAAAAGAATTTGACTTGGTAGAGATTGGGGTGTCTGGATTTAGGATGGCAAAAGAATTTGACTGGGGAAGGTAGGAGGTAGAAGAGGGGAAGTTAGATGGAGGGGGGTTAGGTTTAGGAGAGGGTGTAGGAGCTAGGGGGGTAGGGGGAGTGGCAGAGTGAGCGACATTACTAGAGTAGGGGCTTCACGTAGAGTGAGTCCAAGTCTGAATCTGAGAGTTGCTACCTCAGACTCAAATTTGTAGGTGGGGCAGCCTCTATAAAATACATTATGGGGGCCGCCACAGTTTGCACATGTGCGTGATTGTGCAGAGCAGTTTGATCGAGTATGGCCAGGTTGGGCACATAGCGGGCATCTGGCTGTGGAATGACAGTGTTTGGCTGGGTGTCCTAAACGCCAACAATTTTGGCACTGACGAGGAGGAGGTTGATATGGTCGGACAGGTAGGGATTCCCCACCTATGTAAACATTTAAGGGAAGGTCATGTCTACGGAAAGTAATTTTGGCAATGTTAATGGATTTCTTACGATTTCCTCTAGGAGGAATGGAGTAGCATTGTACATATGTTGCATCATAGTCTGTGAGACAGGCGAGTAAGTCCTCTCCACAATCTGACCATTCTTTGTCATAGATTGGGCAATCTGTTGGGGAGATAGAGACAGTTCCAGGTGCAAGTATTAAGGGTTGCATGTGGTTCTGTAGGGATGGGATTACCACATAGATCAGTTAGTTTTGTTAATGCTATAGCTTGGTTTTCAGTTGTTACTGTGACGAGACGGGAGTAGTCGGGTCGGCTATGGAAAGAGACTTTGCCTACTTGTTTTTGGAGGCATTGTTGGAAGAGGAGGGTGTTTTTAGAGTAGGGAGCTGTGGGAGGGATCACGAAAAATCGGTCCCATTTGGCTGGGCTAAATAGAGTATTTAGGATTCTTGTAGAGGTGCGGGTAGTAGAAGTGCAGGGACGTGTGGAGGAGGGAGAAGTGTTGAGGGGGGTAGTGTTATGGGGAGGTGGGCAATAAGGTTGTAAGCTAGTAATAAGGGGAGATGGGGTGGTTGATGAAGAAAGTTGTGGGAGTAAAAGTGTTGAGGTTGAGCATGTTGGGAGAGAAATGTCTCCTGGGGGTTGGTTGTTGATTAGGGTTGATACTGTACTAGTATGCATTGATGAGGGGGTAGTTGTTGCAGTGTTCGGAGCCGTGGTCAAAGGGGAGCCAGGATTGGGGCTATTTGATAAAGGGGCAAGCCTCATTGCCCCTAAGAGTGGGGTTACATCTTCATTATTGGCCATGATAAGCCTTGAGTATGTTGGGGGAAAAAAAAATGTCCACCCCTCAGGGTCCCCTTGAGGGGTAAGGGCCAGGTTGGCAGGGGAATACCGTGCCCATGGTTCCCTCAGGCCGTTCAGGACTGACATAAAGTCAGCCTTTCATCCTTTCAGCACGGCTCTCACACCTTAGGAGGTGGATAGTAGAAAGGATTGGTGAAGAAACTGAAACGAAAAGTATGAGTGGGAAAAAAGTCCATGCAAAATTAGTTGAGTTGATGGCTGAGTCCCAAGGTTGAGGAGTTCCCCATCATTGGGTCTCAGTCTCCGTCTCCTAAGCCCCCCCACGACAACAACGGCCAAAGGATTGGGGGGGGAAAGTAGTTGTATTGTCAGCTGTACTACATATTACAGAAACATGGACAATATTCCAATTCCAGGTTAAGAGATTTCATCATGAGGCATCTGTACCCCAGGTTCAACTTCTAATGTATTGGTTACATTTATAGTTAAACTCCCCCAGGTTACAGGGAGTTTGGTTTACACCTGATGATGTATTACATACAATTAAATTAAATATTCAGCAAATTAGCAAAATTATTATAAAGCATACTTCATTACCATGACATTTTGAAATGGGCAAATAATGCTCTATCTGTCTAGTTCTTCACGTAACATGCCGCAGCCAAGCCAAATGGGTGATAATTCCAAACTAATCTAGTTGCAGTCAAATTAAGTCTATAGCCAAAAGAAACCTGAAAACATTAGGTAGTGACACAGGATCATTAGTCATGTAATGAAGTAAACAACTTCTCATAAACTTTAATAATCTGTAGGAGCAGTTACATGTCATCTGAACAGTTAGATGTTTTTTTAAGTTTTGAGACCCATCAGTGGTATCCAGCTTGAATAAATCTTGGCCTGGGTCTATAGTTATGTAATTTTATCCAAATCTGCACATCCTTGACAGATCAAAATGACCACAACTTAAAAGAACTGTTGAGGAACAGCATTTATGATTAGCCTATTTGTCAGTTACCACGGATCAGTTCCCCAAAATGCGCAAACCATTAAGATAGGAGGAATGGTAAGGCTTTTTATTGATGCATTCCTCAGTAATGCTACATCCATCCATCCATCTGTATCACAAGATTTCTGATGCGACCTCTTGAATCATAACAGGATCTGATCAATTTATGTTTTGAGTTTCCTGGTACTTAGCTTTTTATTGCAGTCCTGCTACACAGGACCGCAATTGTTCATAATATGAGTGAAGCAAACCAGGAACCATTCTGGTAGGAAAAGATTGTGCATAAAGTTGGTTAATGGTTTTCAATAAGTCTTTCCCAAGGTCTGATTTTTTTATATGAGCAATAATAGTGAAACATTGTTTTTCAATGTACTAACTTGAAGAAAAATGTACTGCATCCTCAGTATGCACATACCATTATGATGCAATACTTTTTAGGTGTTCATGCTGATAATCCAGTCCAATGGAACAGTGGTTACAGTTACTCTTATGAAGAAGAGAGTATCCTTTTCTTACTTTCAAAAAACACTACTAACTGTCACCAGAGGTATTAACTGAAAAATTCTATCCTTATCAGCTAGATCTGTCAAACTGCTATGTTGGCTTTCGAAATGCTCTAATAATATCAATTGGTTTCAAACTATACTAAGAAATGTACTGTCTTTCCCTCAGATGAGAGAAGCTGTTTGTTATGTGTTTAACAAAAATAAAATAAGCCAAAGTTTGTTTGCCTTTGAGAAACTTGTAATAATGTAAAATCTTGAAAAACTTTAAATTTGCTGCCTTTCTTGGCAGCTCACCATTGTACAATAATACCCTGACATCAAAACTTGGAAAAATGCATTCAACTTTTACTTCAGGTAAATGTTTAATTTTTTTGTGAAGACCTCAAGTTTCATGAATTTGGCATGAACCAAAGGTAATCCAAAGTTCTTTCTCTGAACGATGATTGGTGCTCATAAATTAAATTGTTTTTTGCCATGTGGTACTCATGTACAAAGCGAAAGAGAATCAACATATTGCAACAACAGGGAAACATATCCCTGAAAATTGCCTTGAAGTCTGCTTCTTACTGATTTAAATTCTTTTTTTGTGTATTATCCAATTTTTCATTAGTATTTTTGCTCTTTGATTGGAAACTATGCACTTCAGTCATTACAGATCTTTTATCTTATCCAAAATATAATTTTCTGTAATTCTTAAATTTAAGAAATAAAGCCAAGCTAACATAATTTGATTGCATAAACTGTCTTTAGGGACCAGCAAATAATACATCAGGGACACAGATTTATTGGCACTTTCCTTTTGCCTCACCATAATGATACAGTCTGGGTTAAATATAACAATTTTGACCTCTGCTCCATGTTAGCATTGGAAGTATACCTTGAATCCATCTTTCTTCATGCAGTAGTTAGGTATGGCAAGGTGGACAGTTAAAGATAATCAATGTGCAATTCAACCCCTCATTGGATGGAGCCTTTAAGTATTGTCTACACAAAAAGAGATGATCAGAGGCAAATGTATTGATTTTATTGATTTTGCATGAAGCAAATTCTTTTTTTAAATCTACCGTAAAATCTCTTTACTCTCCATATTAACTGCATTCAATCAAGATCCATGATAAAATATTTTTACACTATAAAAAAAAAATGTATTGAAATATTGAATCACATATGATGCAGGCATTCTTCTACAATCACCAAACTTTATTGACAGTATCATTATTAATGCAATACAAATCTCAAAGCAATTCAAGTGCAAAATTAATTCAGCATCTTATAATCTCTCTGAAAATGACTGTGGTAAGAAATTCCTAAAGTATTCCTCTAATAATCAATACCATACAATTAATCTTATAAATCAGTAGTGCTGTTCATGAAGTAGTTGTCACTACCTCAGAGCATCTAAATTCGCCTGAATTTGCTCAATTTGATCATACAACTGGTAGAGTTGGTCTTGATTAAACTGCATGACCACAGACTCTGTACTTCCCATTTTGGTGTTTGAAGGCTCCTTGCTGCTGCTGTGTGAAAACAAAAAGCAGTAAAAACATAAGTTAACTTTATCAATAAATAGTTAGATACATATCATTAAGTACAGTAAGAGATTTTGCTTAAAATCTTTCTTTGTTATATTTCCTCTACATATTTCATCACCAGATCAAACAAAAGTAGCCTTTCCCCTCTTTCCAAGAGCTTTCCGTAAGGCCCTGTCCACGGTATGGGCAAATCACAATCCAACATTGGTACAAGCAGATATGACATCATAAGCAAAGAAACTCACATATTCAAAAGCACAATATCAAAATGACCACTCCCTTTGTTAAGGCAAAATGCCCCAAACCACTAGCAGCCACATTTACATGCTTGGAATTCAGTATTTTATCTGGTACCATTGTTTGTTACTAAATCCAAGCTTGTGGTTTTCTCGCCTATGACTTCAACACTAATTCCCACCACCCATTGGATTCTAGTCATAACTTACCATGTGGAAGGGCTTAAAGAACAATGTATTTGCTAATATAAGAGAAAGTTAACTGTGGGAAATTACCTGAGGTTCAGTTGTAAATGTGCAATGGGGTGAGTCTGTCTTGCACATCCTGATGAAGCAGTCTTCAGGTGAAGTTCCCATGAAATATCTGCCAGCTGTTGATATTGAGAAGTTATCAGTGACATTCTATTTCAATCAAAGATTTTCCCTTTTTCTACTCTAACATTTAGATGATAACTGTATGTGAATATTCCTTTCTTTATTTAATAAAAAAAATAAGTTACTCAATATACAAAGAGGAATACAAGCATTTAGTTGTTCATCCATAGACATTCCATTTAAAGACACTTCCTACCACACTTTCATTAACTCTCTTCCCTCCCAATTCTTCTCAAACCCCATTTTCCCTCTCTTACTATTTCATATCCTCCCCTCTTCTTCCTATATCCCTCCTATTCTACTTCTCCCATCCCTCCCTCTCCATTCATATCCTTCTCTATCTTTATCTATATCCCTCTTCTTTTATATCCCTCATCCTTTATATCCACCTCCCTCCTTTCTGTTCACTTTTCTTTTCATATACCTATCTTTTCCTCTCCTTTCCTATCCCATTCTTTTCATTCTCTTTTCATTTTTCCCTCTCCTGCTGTTTCCCTCTTCCTCTCCCTCTCCCTTTCCTTTCATTTCCTTCTGCTTCCCCATCTCCCTCTCCATTAATTTTCTTCTGCCTCTCCATCTCCCCTCCTTTTCTTTGTTATCTACTTTCCCTCTCCTTTCATTTGCCTATACCTCTGCCTCACATTTCATGTCCTTCTCCCTCTCTTTGGATTCCTGTTCCTTCTTTCAATTTCCATTTTCTTTTCTCTTATTTCTCTCCATCTCACTTTATTTCCCTCTTCCTTTACCCCTCCCTCTCACTAAATTTCTCTCTTCCTCTCATGCTCCCTCTTCCTTCATTTCCTCTCCCTCTACCCCTCCATCTCCTTTCATTTCCTCTCTTCATTTCCCTCTTCCTCTCCCTCTACCCTCCTCCCTCAATTCCCCTGTCCCTATCCCCCTCCCTCATCCCTTCATTTCCCTCTCCCTCTCCCTTCATTTCCATCTATTTCCCCTCCCTCTCCCTTTATTTTCCTCTCTGACTCCCCCTCCATCTCATTTCCCTCTCTCCCCTTCCAGTTCACTCTCCTTCTCCCTGTCCCTGTCCCTGTCTTCCTATCCTTGATT
>NC_061834.1:19108617-19118617 GCF_019202785.1 Penaeus chinensis | reverse complement strand
TTTAATAGATTTTTGGTTTATGGGCATCAGGATTAATTTACATGAATCAACTTTAATTCAGATGAGATTATTTAAAAACTTGTATACATCGAAAGAAGCTTCACAGAAGTAAACTGTAATTTTGAAATTTGCATAAGTATTGTCATGTAAAATAAGCACATCTAGCATGCAGTGTTTTCAAATTCCTGATAACTTCAATAATCCAGAGTTGCATTAGTTGCATAAAAACTCTCTATAAATCAATATACTTGTCCCCATTTCCTCTGGGAGAGTGCTATTCATTACAAATGTGTATAAAAACAAATATACAATATGCTACGATACATTCAGTTTTCTCTTTTATTATTCATCAGGACAACTTGGAAATCTTCTATATCCACCACTCACCATCAAAATAAATAAATAAAATGAAATTATAATACAAACACAATCTATTTACAAAGCTTGTTTAGGCCATTCCCCAAGATGGCCAGGTAAATGGCATGTCACAGCTTCTATCTATCACAAATACTAAAATTGTCACTTTCCTTACCACTTCTAAAGATTTTGATTCATGTATATAAATATCAAGATTACAAATAAAAAAACAATGAGCAACAGAATCTGTAACATAAAGCAATGCTGAATTTTCTAAAGGGCAGGAGGTAGGGAGGAAGAGAGAAGGGAAGAGAAGGGAAGAAAAGGGAAGAAAAGGAAAGGAAAGAGGGGAAAAAAACAAGTAAAAGAGAGATGGAAGAAAAGAGAGGAAGAAAAAAAAGATGGAAATGCCTGTATACATGCAGATTAATATTGTTTAAATTGATGAGGATTATCTCTCCTTTCTCCAATGATCATTAATTTTTAAGAAAATGACTACTATATATAATCCCAATTTTTTCTATAAAGAACCTACTTTTTTTTTCTTAAATTATTAATCTCTGCTAAACAGCTATTTGCCTCATCCACAGCCTCTTCGTTCTTCATTTTTCGTGCTAATAACAATCCCTCTTTACAATATCTTTCTGCAATGCTTAATATTTCCTGCTGTAGATAAACGGCACCAAGATTTACATAAAATGATGCAATGTCTGCACTCTGAGATATTCTTGCAGCATCAATAGCTTTTTCCAAATATTCAACAGCTTCGGCATAATTCTTCTGTAGAGAGCAGACAGACCCAATATCATTTAACAAAACTGCAGTCTGTGAGTGCCCTGGACCATTTACACGCTCACTCATCTCATATGCCTTAATGAAATGTATTTTTGCCATTTCATATTTCTGAATGCTCAGCAGGAATCGTGCATACCAGTCCATGCTCATAGCCCAGAGTAAGAGGGTGTCTTCATCTAGATCCTTCTCACCAATCTTCTTTATCTTAGACTCCTGTGTGCCAATGCAGAAATGAAATCCCTCCACAGCTTTCTCGTAGTCCTTTATGGAGGCATAAACACTTGCAAGTTTCAGGCTTATTTCAACTACAGCATTGTCATCCTCTGACATTCCATCTGGAAAGATGAAAACTTGAATACAAATCGTGTTTAATAAAGCAAAAGTTTTAAATAAACACGTCTCACAATGTCAGCTGGGTTACTTATCACTACCCTTTTTCCTGTCCTTCTTATTATTTACAACAACAAAGTACACTTGCTATAAAGTGAAAATATGAATAGTTAACTTTTTTGATATAGTGACTACTTTGTCTGCATTGCAGCTGTAAGCTGGATTTTTTCATTTTCTAATTGTCCCATTCTTATTGTTTTTTGTGACCTTAGTGACCTGTGTCTTAAGCTTAAGTTAAGTTCCACCTTATACAAGATCTTAGTCTGGGAGTCTAATGTCTATATTTACAATTTCAAATTGGTTACAGGGCCATCTGGATTTTCTGCACTCATTATGAACCCTGAGATAATTTTGGGGGAGGATCTCAAAATGAAAGGGTTTGAACATGTTAATTCATTAGCTATCCTAACATCATGCCTGGTTATAACAGCTAATCAAATGCGAGGAAAAAGCAAAAACTTCAGTAAATTTCACACATAACCATACCAGGAATTTATGAAATTACTTTCATTTAGCCAGAAAAATAAAAAGGTTTTCTTTCCTATGTTAAAAAAAAATCATGAAAAGTAAATAAGACTGAAATTTAACAATTATGTGAAAAATACAACTAAAATATGTCGAGTTAATTGTTCATCACTTTCCCTCTTTGTAAGTACATTATATATCTATGTATTTTATCTGCATACTGCACTTTGTTACATGAAGTCACAACAATAGGTCTGCCTATACTTCAGAAAAAAAAAAAAAAAAAAAAAAAAAAAAAAAAAAATATATATATATATATCTTTTTGTTCCCATCTTACCTGTCCACCTCAAAAAAACTCAAACAATTATATGTACACATTATTTTCCTTTTTAACTACTTTTTTTTTTTTTTTCTGTGTATAAACTGGAGACAAATCGTTTCTTAGGAATTCATTCAAGAACTATTTTCTTTGCTTTTCATACATAACAATTGTCAGAGTACACCCTAAACAGTGGTATAAAAAAAATGTGCAATATTGCTAAACACACATTATAAAGATTATGAGAAATATTTGCAACACATTATAGTTTTTAAGGCTACTTTACCAATCTCCTAGATCACTATGGGACCAAGTTATGTGCTGGGTGGTGCATGTTATCAGCTGATTGTGTGAGAGAAACATATGTTTAGGTAATAAGCCTAAAAAGATGCTTTAATACTACTTTTGAGACAATGTCTCCTTAATGACCACAGCCAGAACAAACAAGCATCCCAGCATTAGTGAGGGTTTAGCAATTACTGGACAGAATATTATTTATTTTGAGAGTTAAAACTGTTGTATTTACCTGCTAACATTCGCTGCAATACTTCCTTGAACAAAGCCTCTGCTTTAGTGTACTCCTCCCTTTGGTATGCTAGGTTTGCTAGAAGATCAAATATGTAAGTGACAGCTAGTCTATTTTGTCCTTCTTGTGCAGTCTTGAGTGCTACATGAAGAAGCTGTTCTGCTTTATTTAGCTCACCATTCTGTAAGAAATATTCATGATACAGATAATATCAAAGTTTCTTTGTTCTTTATTCCCATCACCATGGCACTATGAGCAAGTAAACATAAAATAATTACCTTTAATGCCAGAATTCCTCTCTTGATCATAATGATTAGTTCTGACTCCTTCTCTTCTTTACCTTCTTCTTTTGAACTAAGAAGTGAGAGGCCTAAGAGCATATGGATCTTCCATATCCTCTTTTTTCTTGTTTCTTCATTTTTGCCTTTATCTTTGAAAAATATATTGCTTTCAAGTGACGTATGATGTTGGTTACACATAATATTATTTGTCTTTGGGTGGTCAGGTCCTTTGATTGTGTTTATACATGAAGCATAATCATGAATTACACCTTTTCTACTGCAATATTTAAACTGACTTTGAGTACCTAAGGCAGCATTGAAACACATTTGTGTACTAATATGTCTTAACTCATATCTCTTTACTCTGTAAGGCAGACTTAATCCCCGCATTAAAAGACTGAAATTTGAAACAACAATCATAATTATATACAATTGCAAGCCTTATATATACAAAATATCTCTATATCTCTATATTTACAATACTGAAGTATTCCTATTCTTTAGTTTGTTCAACGACCTTTGTGAACTGTTCAATTGCTGGTAAAAGTTCCTGAAGGGATGCAAACATAGAGGTTTGGTCTGGAACAACAGCACCCTTTTCGCAAATCAAGGGATAATTATTCCGTACTAAAAAGCTCTGCCAGCCACTTGCTCTTGCCCCCAAGTAATCACGCTGCAGGTCATCACCAATATGGAGGGCCTCTGATGGTTCAATCTTGCCACCTGCTACTGCTAGAGCATGATAGAATATCTCTGGGTCAGGTTTAGCAACCTTCACATTATAGGAACAAAGGACAAAGTCAAAGTAATGCCGTACTCCCAATTGTCTTAAGATTCCATCAAGTCGGTCATCAGAATTAGATATTACTCCAAGCTTTGAAGTTCTGTTGCTGATTTTTTCTAAAAAGGGAATAGTTCCATCAAACAGCTCATATGGACTTGATGTTGAGAAGAGTTTAAGAAGATGGTATCCAACTGATGTCAAAGTTTTATCATCAACATGATAGTCAGCTCCATGGAAAGTGTCTTTAACCACTGACAACCACCAATTTTGCCAACCTACACAACTGGCACCAAAGTTTGGAGATAGGTTTTCTTGTTTCTTGAAGCTTGATCTGAAAATGCAGATTATATAGTAGCTGCTCTGTTAAAAAAAAATGTTGATTTGCCAAATTCACAGTATCATATTATAGTAACACTGTACTGAATATGGTTACATGAAAAAAAACAAGTTTCTTATCATAACAATAAATATATATTCTATTTATACAGACAAAATTTTTTTGAAGCACAAATGTTTTACCCAAATGCTTGGCTCAGTCGCTTTGGGTCTGCATCTATTCCATAAAGTTTTGCAACCGCAGCATACTGCTCTGCAGGAGATGTGCGGAACCTAAGACATGAAATAAAGAAAAAAGTAAATACCTTCTTATGATCTAGGGAGTAGCTAGTATAAACCTGAACTCATTTTGCAACATACAGAATATATATACATTTTAAAGCATCAATTGTTCTTTAAATGAATTTATAGTAACAATACTTAATGGTGGTTCACTGCAATTCGTAATAAACTAATGCCATGCTTTTTACTAAAATATTCATAACAAAATAATTCACTATCAGATATACATGCTCCCTAATCTCAGGCTAACAAAAGGATACTCCTGCTGTAGTTATTTTCATCAGCAAGGTCTGCCAAGGGACAGTGTGGGAGGGACTGAAGGAGAAAGAAAAGGAGAGGGAAGGAGGAAGGGAAGAAGTCGAAGGTGGGAGGAAGAGAAGCAGTTAGAGGAGGGGAGTAAGGGAGGGAGGGAGGGAGGGAGGGAGGGAGGGAGGGAGGGAGGGAGGGAGGGAGGGAGGGAGGGAGGGAGGGAGGGAGGGAGGGAGGGAGGGAGGGAAGGAGGGAAGGGGGGGAAGAGGGGAAGGGAGGGAGGGAGGGGGAGGGGGAAAAGCAGTCAGAGGAGTAAAGGAGGAAGGGAGAGAAGAAGTCAGAGGAAGGAGTGTGAGAAGTAGTTAGAAGAGGGAAAGAGGAAGAAGGGAGAGAGGGAGAAGGAGAAAGAGGGAAAGGTAGATAGAGAGTGAGAGTGAGAGTGAGAGTGAGAGTGAGAGTGAGAGTGAGAGTGAGAGTGAGAGTGAGAATGAGAGAGAGAGAGAGAGAGAGAGAGAGAGAGAGAGAGAGAGAGAGAGAGAGAGAGAGAGAGAGAGAGAGAGAGAGAGGGAGGGAGGAGGGAGGGAGGGAGGGAGGGAGGGAGGGAGAGGGAGAGGGAGAGGGAGAGGGAGAGGGAGAGGGAGAGGGAGAGGGAGAGGGAGAGGAAGAGGGAGAGAGGGAGAGAGGGAGAGAGGGAGAGAGGGAGAGGGGGAGAGGGGGAGAGGGGGAGAGGGGGAGGGAGGAGAAGTGGGATAGAGAGCGGGAGGGAGAAGAGGGAGAAGGTGAGGGAGGGAGAAAGAGAGGGAAGGGAAGGAGAGGGAGACGAGGCAAGGAAGGAGAGATGGATAGGGTGAGGAAGGGAGGGTGAGAGGGATAGGGTGAGGGACAGAGTGGAGGGAGGTGAGGGAGGTGAGGGAGGGAAAGAGGAGAAGACAAGAGAGAGAAAAAATACATGAAGAATATATAACAAAACATAACGCAAACCTCAGTGCGATAGAACCTAATTCAGAGAATATATTTGCATTTTCCTTTTTCTTTCTCACATAGTGGGAATAAAAATATATATATATTATTTATGTGACAAATAACACAAAAAATAACATTTTAATTCTAGAAAAAAAAAAAAAAGTTTTCTGAATTGTTAATACTAGGCTGTCCTTAACTACTGCTAAATCTGGTAAATATTCAAAACAAGACCTTGCAAGGATGGAGAAAGATTAAGGTAATGGCCACAATGAACATATAAAACAACACTGATAAGTATGAGAATTAATCTGCAAAAAGTAAAAATTTGGCCATGCTTACTTATCTAAGTAAGAGATAGAGAGAGTTTGTGAGTGTGTGTGTGTGTGTGTGTGTGTGTGTGTGTGTGTGTGTGTGTGTGTGTGTGTGTGTGTGTGTGTGTGTGTGTGTGTGTGTGTGTGTGTGTGTGTGTGTGAGAGTAAGAGAGTCAGTTTTAGAGATTTTATTTTATTAATGCTATCAGTATTGATATTGTTATTATTATTACAGACATTATAATTATTTAAATCTTACTTTCATAACTTATGGCAAAATATGTTACCAAAAATAAAGGAAAAGGGTAAGCAGGTGAGATAGGTAGTACTAGTAACTGACTCATTGGTGACTAAATACTTCTGGAGCCAACTACATATAAAGACAATTAATAAACTAAACTCATAGTGGACATGGCATGTACATACATTTCCAGCAGTATCAGGTTAATGGAAAATTCTAAAACTGCCTTAAACTGGTCCAAGTTGTTCTTAAGGCAATTTAAATTCATACAGTCATCAATTTTTGGCAACTGTTAAAGTTACAGTTTTATCATCACACTAACAATCAAGACTAATGGTAAACTACAAAGGTGTGGCTATACAACCATTTACATTGCGGTTTCCTATAATCGTCTTTCATTTTTTCTTTTCTTTTTAGAATTTCTTTCGAAACTATCAAAAGCTAGCAATATTTTCTTCAGATCTGAGGGCATGTCCAACAGAATCTAATTCAGCAGTATGTAATATAAGAAATCTTTTTCACGTCAATCAAATAAATATATCCTAGTTAACTTTTTGTCTTTTTCATGGTATAAAGAGTCCTTGATTTAACACACAAGAAAGGATGACAGACTCTACAGTAGTAAATGCTGTCAGGAATATGATTTGGTAAGTTCTTCCATAGGTCTAAATTTCATATCTAACTTCAAAAAGCTTTTAATACAAGGAGAGTGGGTAATGATTATAAAAATCTACAATAGACCAAAATGTTTTTCTTATTAAATGGAAAACATATACACATAATATGACCCAATTGTTTTCTTAAAGAAAATTAAAAACTGAAGCATAGTACCTTTAACTTTGGATGTCTGATCCTATTGCTCCAAATTCCCACAGCTGAAAAAATCCATACTAATTAATACCAGACCTTATATAACTGACAGATAAGTAACTAAACTCTGAATCAGTAAAATATAATTTCAGTCAAAGGCTGAAATCAACTGCTTACTCCCACTGTCATTTAAGGCGTCTGGTGTTATAGAAATAACCGATTCTAATATAACCTGTAAAGTACTACTTAAGAAATACAGGTGCAAATATGGGAGATGACAAGAAGGATAAGGGAAGGGAAGGGAAGGGAAGGGAAGGGAAGGGAAGGGAGGGGAGGTAGTTTAGGGTAGGGTAGGGTAGGGTAGGGTAGGGTAGGGTAGGGTAGGGAAGGGAAGGGAAGGGAAGGGAAGGGAAGGGAAGGGAGGGGAGGGAAGGGGAGGGGAGGGGAGGGGAGGGAAGGTAGGGGGAGGAGAGGGGTGGGGAGGGGAGGGAAGGGAAGGGAAGGGAAGGGAAGGGAAGGGAGGGAAGGGAGGGGAGGGAGGGGGAGGGAAGGGAGGGGAGGGTAAGGAAAGGGAGGGGAGGGGAAGGGAGGGGAGGGGAGGGGAGGGGAGGGGAGGAGGGAAGGGAAGGAGGAAGGGAAGGGAAGGGAAGGGGAGGGGAAGGGAAGGGAAGGGAAGGGAAGGGAGGGAGGGGAAGGGAAGGGAAGGGGAAGGGAGAGGGAAGGGAGGGGAGGGAGGGGAGAGGGAGGGAAGGAGGGAAGGGGAAGGAGGAAGGGAAGGGAGGGAGGGAGGGGAGGGAGGGAAGGAAAGGGAAGGAGGGGAAGGGGAAGTAAGGGAAGGGAAGGGAAGGAAGGGAAGGGAGGGGAGGGGAAGGGAAGGGATAATATTAATATATATTTAAATTTTTATATTTTTAAATTAAATTATATTTATTTTATATAAATTATTATTATGATATATTTTATATATATTTTTTAATTTAAATATAATATATTATTTTATATTTATTTATATTATTTTACTTTGTTATATTTAATTTATATATATTATTTTTATATAATATTATTAAATTTTTTTTTATAATTTAAAAATTTTATATTATATAATAATATTATATATATATTTTAATTTTATTTATTTATATATTTATATATATATTTTTAATATATTTTTTATATATATTTATTTATTTATATACTATATATTATATTTAATATAATTATTTATATTTTATTTTTTTATTTTTTTATTTTTATTATTTTATTTATTATATTAATTTTATTATATTATATGTTATAATAAATATATAATTAATTTTTTTAATTTTTTATTAAAAATTTTATTAATAATTTAATTTTAATATTTTAATTTTTATATGGGATATATATTAAAAAATATAAATATATATATATATTTTAAAATATATAGGGTTTTATTATATTTATAGTTTTTTAATTAATTAATATAATTAATTTTAAATATATTATTATAATTAATATTATATTATATTATATATATTTATTTTTTTTTTTAAAAACCTTTTTTATATAATAAATATATTATATATATGATTATAATTTTTATATTATATACATTTAATTTTTTATATTTTATATAATATTTTATTTATATATAAATTTTTATATATATTTTTATATATATATATATATATTTATATAATAATTTATTTATATATTATATTTAGAATTGTATAATTTTTATATATTTTATATTTATAGTATTTTTATATATATTTATATATAAAATTTTTAAAATTTTAAAATATTTATATTAAAATTTATATTTTATATTTATTTATTTATTATATAAATATATATATTATATATATATTATATATATATTTTATAAATATATATATATAAATTTTATTTATATAGGGTATATATATATATAAAATTATTATTATATATATATAATAATTTTTATATTATATATATATAGGTATATATATACTAAATATATATTAATTAATTAATATATTATAAAATATATATAATAATATATATTTAAAAATATTTTTTAATATAAATAAAATAATTATATATTTAATATATATTATTAATTTTTTAAAAATTTTTATTTATATATATATATATATATTTATTTTTATATATATTATAAAATATTTTATATATATAATATATAATATATTATTATATATATTTTTTATTATATTTATTATTTATATAAATTATATAATATATAGGGATATTTAAATATATATTAATATATAAAAATATATATTTATTTTATATAAAATTTTGTTTATATATATATTTTATATTTTATTATTATATTATAGGGATATATATTATATTATACCCAATAATATATATATATATATTTATATAATATAATAATATAATTTATTTTATATAAAATTTATTATATTATATATATTTGTATTATTTATATATATATATTATATATTTTATATATATTAAAATATTTAATATTTTAATATTTATTATTTTATATTATTGTATATGTATATGTTTTAGTATTTGTATATGTATATGTATATGTATATTATATGTTTTTGTATATGTTTTTTTGTATATATACTTATTAAACATAAAATGTACCTATATCCCATTTCTGAAACCGACAAAAAAGGGATACCAGTAAATTAGCATAATATCCATACTTTTCAATTCCAGTTATGGAAACCACAGTATACAAAAGAAGGTTTGTTGGCCTTTACTAGAGCGCTGACAGGTATGGAAACCTTACCGATCAGTGTGGGACTACCTGATGGTCTACTAAGCATTAATCATATTTCCTGGAAAATAATTGGTAAATACATTTTCCTTTTTTGGTTCTCTCACATTTATGTATCAATTAACTTTCTTATTTTTCATTTGCACCAGA
>NC_061834.1:19088617-19093617 GCF_019202785.1 Penaeus chinensis | reverse complement strand
GACATTTAAAATTAGTCTTAAAATGTTTACTATTACTGAGCACTACAGATCTCCAAAGAGGGTTAGCTACATCAGTCAGTATTAAGACTGATGTAGCATAATCCCTTTTGACCCCTCATATCTTGTGTTTAGAAGGAAGTTTTTATTTATATTTTACATAGCTTAGGTATTATTATCATTTTTAATTTTCTTTCATTATTTAACTATTTTAGACTGTCCAGGGACTAACAGTGAAGATGCAGGCAAAGCATCTGCTTGTGCTGGGTGCCCAAACCAGCAAGTGTGTGCATCTGGAGCAACCAAAGCTCCAGACCCAGGTAAATATCAATTCATTTTCCAGATGCACTGCAGGAATATACTGTATATATTGATAATTATTCTCATCTCAGTTTTTTAATATTTAATTTGTAGTATATGATAATTGATGCATATTTACATAACACATTATTTTCTGTGGCTTAAAGAGACAATAATGTGGCCTAACAAAAAAAGATATGTGTATATATATTTATATAAATATATATATTTATATATATATATTTATATATTTTTATATATATATATATAATAAACAAATAAAGTAATAATACAAAATATGATAGAGTATTTAAATTTCGGATCAGATTCTGATATTCATAATGATGTAGTATGCATGATTGTAGTACAAATATACATATATAGAACACCCATGTTACACTTGCAGATCTTGGTGCTGTGAAAGAACGACTAGATACAATTAAGTATAAAATCTTGGTGTTATCTGGCAAGGGAGGTGTTGGAAAGTCTACTGTTTCAGCTATGCTTGCTCGTGCACTAGCTCTTGATGAAACCAAAGAAGTAAGTTTTACATAATGTAAATTTCATTTGTTACTGTAATACTTCCATACTAGAGTGGTGGCATACATTTATATATACGTACATACATATGTACGTATATGAAGGTGTGTTCATGTATTGTGTATGTACAGTATTTATCTGTGTGCGAATGCAAAATACTCACAGTTATGAATACAAAATTTGCCATCAGACCTTTCTTATATCACCCTGTACCTTATCTTTATGAGTTCGTTGATTAACAGAAACCTTACTCTGCGAAGTAGAATTTTCTAGTGATATATAATAACCAGTTATCAGCGAACTGGAAAACATGTGTTGAAATCATTATCTACATAACACTGTCATAATAAATAAGGTTTTAGTACGTGTGTTTACAAAATTTTAAAATATTAGTTGACACAGTAGTAATGCCAATTATATTAAACGAGTGTCAACCTTTATCTCATCTAAAGATCTGCGGTAATATGAGCCATACAAGACACGTCATAAACATAACGTTACATGTATTCTTTTTTTCCATTTTCATTGCCAGAGCCAAGCTATGGAAATTTCGGAATCATTTTAGAAACAAGATGTTTATTGAACTGAATTTTAAAAATATATGTAGGATGCTCGAAATACATTTGGATTTTTTTTTTTTTCTAAATTCTCCCGGGGGCAGTACCCGCAAACCTCCGGAACGACAATATTCGTCTTCTTGACTACAACATTGCTCAAGGTGGGGTTGGCATGGTTGCCTGCATAAAGGGCGAAGCCCTGTATACATTCAGTTGAAAAATAATTCAACCACCTTTTGCGTGCAAGGTTATCAAAGACCTGGGATTTCTGTGTGGACTGAGCAAAAAGTTCTGGTATATGGCAGACATGGAGATCAGGTCACACGGGTTTGTGCGTTCGCGTAGGGTCACTCGAGCAATTACGTGACCCCCAAGACACACGTGAGGGTGAGGGGAGTGCGTGCGTGTCTCGACCGTCTTGGAGGAGGACACCGACCATGCACTCTGCTATTGATCCTTCATCCTACCTTGGTCTCCTTCCTCCCCCGCTTCCACCCTTTTCGTAACCGCCCGCGCGCCCATTATAACCTTAAACTAGCGTAATTGCGCCTAATATGGGAAGCTGCAAGAACAACGTATGTTAAGACGTGTCAGGGATTTACTCGACTGTATAGGAATCTCTTTAGAAGTCCCAGGCCTAATGCGGAAATATTCGACAAACACATTTGTTATGTTTTCGATCGGTGTCTCACGCGGGAAAATATGATATTGAATTTGCTTCCATTATCCGGAGACTATCGCACGAAAATGAGGTTTGGTCATCGCATGCGTTAATCGATTTCATGCGTTCTAAAGTTAATTCACGAGGATATGTATGTCCATGTATTTAGTAGTACGAGGTGAGAACTGATAGCGAAGCGGTTTATTGTTTGCGTTTGCATGAAGTTATTTTCTTAGTCTATTATAGTTATTATTATTATCATCACTATCATCTTCATTATCAACATCATCAATTAACAGTATAATTATATTGTTATTGTTATTATTGTTATCGTTATTATCACTGTTATCATCATCATCATCATCATCATCATCATCATCATCATCATCATCATCATCATCATCATCATCATCATCATCATCATCATCATCATCATCATCATTATCATTATCATTATCATCACCATCATCATCATTACTATTGCTATTACTATTATTAAGTATAATGTATATTAACGAATAAGAGCAGTGGACAGCTATTATTATGTTAGGGAATGAGGAAAACAATTAGTTTAAAGGAAGTAGGCTTTTCTTCCGTGTGTCATTATGTATACCGGTCATTTCACCCGAGTTTCCAAACATGTAAGGTTTTCATCATTGTTGGATTCTTGTATCCCCATTTCCCATATTATGGCGTTTCGAGTTATAAGCAATGTCTACTCCTTAGATTGCATTATCTCATATAGCCGTGGGAAGATTCCGGTCAGTTCTGCTGCTAAGATAACTTAACGCAATCTCCCTCGCACATACCGCCTTGCCACATGACTCTGGCCCAGCCGGGTCATACTCACCATCACATCGCTAATCCAAGGTCACACATTTTTATGGTAAATATCCACAAGCCCTAAACACAACATTTGGAGTACACTCACCCTCACGAAGCAATAGAACCTCCAGATACACACGACACCTCTCTTGTACCTGCTACATCCTTATGCCCACTGTACCATCGCCGCAGCGTGACTCTCAGCACGCATGGCACAATAGGAACTTGTGCATGACCTCTTGTTTACGAGGTAACCTTCCGTGCGTGACTATCACGCGAAGACGTTCCTCAGTAGATCTTCGATCCGCCTAAGGCGATGGTAGAGCGCTCGCCAGAATGTTCCGTGTTTGTGCGTGTCTGTGTTCTCTGCGTGTCTCCCAATGCGGTACATTTGTTTTAGATGATGCGCACATATTTTTAATTAAAGTACATTACATTAGGTAGGAAACCTAACAGATATATAGGTATGAGGAAAATCTGATTCCGATAGCAAGGAAAAAGGGACGATCAGTGGTATACGTGAGGTACCCAGTGAGTGATGTAAGACGGGGTGGGGCCCGTGTGGCCGCTCTGCCGTCTGCAAGACTACTGCCTGCCTAGCCAGTTCACCTGTCTGCCTCCCCTTCCTTCTGCTGCTCGTCTTGTTCTGCGCCTCCCGTTTCCTGTATACTCTGTCATGCTACCTGCTCTCCATCCATACACCTCTGAACCCGAGACAGTAGTTGTATAGGCTACTTCGCCGTTAAACTCCCTCCTCGTGGCCTTCATTTTGTATAGACAAAGACACTTTTGACACGTTCTGAGAAGGAGAAAGAGAAAGATATTTTTAAAGAAATAATTACTCGGTAAAAGTAGGTACATAGTAAATATAGCAGAAGGATTATCACGTGGGTACAACTTCACAAGTTTCTGCGCGTGTGTTTGTGTGCGTGTGTGTGTGTGTGTGCGTGTGTGTGTGTGTGTGTGAGAGAGAGAGAGAGAGAGAGAGAGAGAGAGAGAGAGAGAGAGAGAGAGAGAGAGAGAGAGAGAGAGAGAGAGAGAGAGAGAGAGAGAGAGAGAGCAAGGGAAACTTAGAGGACATGAAATAAATGAAAGAAGCATGGGAAAGGTAGAGATAGAGAGTGAGAGAAAAATGAAATCAATCAAAGTTTTTCATACATCATACATACACCCCGCACAAACGCACAGAAGGTGATATAGAAAGATGGAGAGGGAAATGGGAGGATGAAGAACGAGAGAAAGCGGGAGCGAGAAATGTGCCTACATAAATACTCACTCGCACGCGCACACACACTTACACACACTTACACGCACACACGCACACACGCACACGCACACGCACACGCACACGCACACGCACACGCACACGCACACACGCACACGCACACGCACACGCACACGCACACGCACACGCACACATTCACACATGCACACATGCACACATGCACACATGCACACATGCACACACTCACACACTCACACACTCACACACTCACACACTCACACACTCACACACTCACACACACATGCACACGCACACGCACACATGCACACATGCACACACTCACACACACATGCACACACACGTGTGTGTGTGTGTGTGTGTGTGTGTGTGTCTGTGTCTGTGTCTGTGTCTGCGTCTGCGTCTGCGTCTGCGTCTGTGTCTGCGCGCACGTATATGTATATATATAAATATCCATACACATATATACATACATACATACATATGTATATGTATATAAATGTATATATACACATATATTCATATCTATATACACACATGCATACATACATGCATACATACATACATACATACATACATACATACATACATACATACATACATACATACATACATACATACATACATACATACATACATACATAGACACACATTTATACACAGCTATGCACGTACATGGACACACTCACACACACACACGCGCAGAATCTCTTGCTTATCCGTTGGCTTTGATCGTGCTGCAGGTATATAATACGGGGACACAATCAAGAAATCGCGTGTTCGGGTCAGTATATTAAATTGTAGTCGCTTGATGTGAGAGGCGTCAGTGCGATTCGGACGCGTTGGTAGGACCCTCTGTGTGTATGGTTCAGAATAA
>NC_061834.1:19076117-19081117 GCF_019202785.1 Penaeus chinensis | reverse complement strand
CATATTTGGCTGATATATTAAAACAATAGCTGAATGCATTCACTTGTATTGATAAAATATGCCATGAGATAAGACCATTTTAGAAGTTTTGGGGGTATTTGCAAGCTCTGGGAATATTTATGGCTTTTCCTAGAGAGGTCAGATTTAGATGTTACTTATATACTTGGTGATTTATAAGTTTCTGCTGCATAATCTGAAGTTACTGTTTTATACTCTGAAGTATTCACCTTTTACTATTTTCAAAAACAGATGAACGTAGTTGACTCTACAAATGCTCAGACATCTATGTGAGCTCACCTGATATCTAATATTATCTAATAATATCTAAAATCTAATAATATTATCTAATAATATTTCTAATATTATTAATATCAATGTTGTTATCTTTATTAGTATTAATATTATTGACACTACTATTACCAATTAAGAAGATTATAAAGAACCTTTCTGGAAATTATAGGATGATGGTAAATAGGTGAGATAGGTAGGACTAGTAATTGACTTCTTGGTGATTAAGCACTTGTGGATCATTGAACAAAAACATATAACATATAACAAGAACATTTATCTTTGTAAAAGATACTTGCTCATTAAGTACTAACAAATTTTAAAATTAGTCACCTGTTTGAATAAACAATGATAAAAGGATGTGTTGAAAAATGTTACACCCCTCCAGCTCACTACTGCTAAAGCAGTATGCCAATATAAATGTGAAATTATTATTTAGTACACTGTACATAATTTTTGTATATACTGTAGATACATTTTATCAGAAGATAATGATAATGAATATAGAGGATGAATGGGAGAGGTAATTGTTTGTAACTCATAAATCCAAATATCTAAGTTCACAGTTTTCTACTTTGGTCACAATTTTTACCAATAATGATGGGACATCTTTTAATTAGTAAAGAATTGGTCAGGCAGTATATTTGCAGACTTTTTAATTTCAGTTTTATTTTCTCATAAGAGAAAGAAATGTAGAAGAAGTGCTTATTTTAATTTTTCCTAAAAATGTAAAAAAAAATAATTGAAGAGCTACTCCATTACTACATTAGGAGTGAAAAGCACCTTGAGGCTTTTTCTTTCTTTCTTTTGTTTTCTTCCTTTTCTTTTCTTTTCTTTTCTTTTCTTTTCTTTTCTTTTCTTTCCTTTCCTTTCCTTTCCTTTCCTTTCCTTTCCTTTCCTTTCCTTTCCTTTCCTTCCTTCCTTCCCTTCCCTTCCCTTCCCTTTCCTTTCCTTTCCTTTCCTTTCCTTTCCTTTCCTTTCCTTTCCTTTCCTTTCCTTTCCTTTCCTTTCCTTTCCTTTCCTTTCCTTTCCTTTCCTTTCCTTTCCTTTCCTTTCCTTTCCTTTCCTTTCCTTTCCTTTCCTTTCCTTTTTTCCTGAATAAAATCAACCTTGTTCCATTTTTATTGTTAAATAAGTGTAACCAAAAGTAGCAGCCACTGCTGACAGTCTCAATCATGCAAGGATAAAGGGGTAAGGAGCAGAAATCACTGCTCTAAAAGATAAAGTAAAAAACAAATGGTCCTCATAACTTTACCAAACTAAACCTCCTTGCTAAAGTTAACCATAGTTACTTCTCATAATAATTGCAATAATAATGAAATGTTTGTCATGTTCATGCAAAAAAATTGACCTAGTTATTTATTATTTACCATTGATTAGCTTTAGCTTTAGAATTAGTATTTATGAATGAATGCAAGATCTAAGGAGTTGTTTGTTGATTGATAATTCAATCACAGATTTGTTCCAGATATCTTATTGTATTATGTTATTTAAGTTTCTATTTATTACTAAATAGAAACTCTGGATTCAGATAGTATAAGTTCAGTTAGATGTGATAGAACATTCCTTGGAAGATTTTACAATAACTATTTTCATGTGGATTCTATTTGATAAGGTAATGTTCTAAACAACCACAAATGTAATTTTGCAAGATATTTATATCCTTTAGGCTTGAACCCATAAGTTTAAGTAGCAATTTTTTTGATGGTTTCAGATTTATCTTAGTAGGTTAGTACTTACACAAGGAAGCTGTAGAGAAATTTTTAGAGGGAAATAAATTAGGTAAAATTACCATGAAAACCATGAAACTTATACAGATTTCTTCAATTTTTATTTGATGAGACAAAGATTCCTTCTACCTTATGCTCGGGTCATGTTTTTTTGTCAATATCTCTTATTTTTTTCACATAAAAGTAAGAGATATTGTTATTTATTTTACACAAAAAAAACCATAGGTTTTGAGATATAGAATTAATGTGTAGAAAATATTGAACGGACAAGTCATGACACTGACTATCTTAGTGGCATGAGACGTGGTCCATGTTGGTCCAAGTATGTCATGCGTAAGCTATACATCCTAATTTTTTCCTCTTTTTATTTATTTATTTATTTATATTTTTTATTATTATTATATTATATTACTATTCTATGTTAAGAAAATATTTATGATTATTATTTTTTTTTCTATTATTATTATTATTATTTTGTGTGTGTGTGTGTATAAGAAACAAATAAAAGGGTTAAAGTTGGAAATGCTTACTCAATTATATATATAATAATAATGATTAAATAAATGCATCCCTTAAAAGATAATTTTAGGGCTTCACTGGTATTCAGTTATGGCTCATGATATATACATGAAAAGAACAGATGATAAAATTAGATACTAAGAAGGAAAGGAATAAAAAGATTGAGAAGGAATACAGATTATTACAGATATATTAATGTTATCTGTTTTCTACCACCAGGAAGTTGCTCTCCTTGATGTGCGAAAAGAAATTACATTCTGCAGAAAGGTGAACATTCCAATTATTGGTATAATTGAAAACATGACTACATTTGTATGCCCAAAATGCAAGGTAAGTATGAAATGTTTGTATTAGCCCAAAGCAGATGGGCATGGCATGTACGTACATGCCATGCCCACTGTGAGTTTACTTTATTGATTGTTTCTACACATAGATGGCTACACTTATACTAAGTCAACAGTGAGCCAGTTACGAGTACTGCCTGTGTTTACCCATTTCCCTGATTTTCAAAAATATTTTATGTTATTTTATATTGCTGTTACTAATGTCAATAATATCATAGTAACTATAATATTTGTAATCAAAATAACACCACCATTATTCATAGCAATAGTAAAAAAAATTCCCGCCAATTCAGCTAAAGATGTAAGGTGAAAGGTAATGTTACAAGGTCTACTAATTGACTCCTTTAAGGGTAAGGACAAGCAGGGCCATCTATGTGCAGACATTTCACAAAAAAAAAAAAAAAAAAATGAGCACAGCATTTTCCCGGTGGCATTGAGTTAAATGACAAGTATTTGTATACATTTATGAAGACATTGTGTTGTCTTTATATTCTAACAAGTGGACTGCATTTAATGTATTATATATTTATATTTATATACATATATATATATATATATATATATATATATATATATAGATATATAGATATATGTATATATAGATAGATAGATAGATATATTGATAATACTTCAGCCTTTCCTTGATTATTATTTGTCATTTCAGACAGAAACAGCAATTTTCCCACCAACAACTGGAGGAGGTACTCAGCTTGCTGCAGAATCAGGTTTACCATTGTTAGGACAATTACCATTAGACCCCAGGATTGCTCGTGCTTGTGATCATGGACAGAATTTCTTAACAGAGGAACCAAATGCTCCTGCAGCTCTTGGGTACAAGGAAATAGCAAAGAGTAAGTATGGTCACTCCATTTCGTTGATAAGATTGAAATCAGATACAGGAAAAGGCTGTAAATAGCACTCATGTTATTTATTAGAAAATTATTATATACACACATATGACATTTTTTTATCCTCTTTTTCTGCTTTACAGAAATTATTGCATACTGCCAGTCACAGAGTTAATAGAAAATTAGATGAAACATACGTGAAGAAAATATGCTCAAGAAGATTTAGGATATGAAGAGACCATCTAAAGATGTTTTTTTATTTGCCAGTTAATAGCAGTGAAATATATAAATATGTTTATTTTGAATTGTTTGATTATCCTTTTTATGGTAGCAACAAATGCTTTATACATTTTGTACACCAAGGAGTCTAAAATCCTGGCATAGCTTGACTAAAGAATATACAATTATGTTTATTCTGAATTGTTTGATTACCCATTTATGGTAGAAACACAGTCATTCATCATCATTGGGGAGCTAATGCTGTTGGGGGTGCACAACCGCATCCACCCTTCATTTTCCCCTACAAGGGTTCTCCATGGCAAGCTGCCAGGTAAGGGCCAGACCAATTTCTAGCTCTTCATGACAGTTTTGATGTATCTCCTCAAGCCATGACTTCATAGGTTGTCCCACAGGCCTCCTCCATCCAGGGTTGTCTGTGTGAAATAGCCTGAGTTGGTGATTTCAGATTGTGCAGGTAACAGGTCCCTGTACCAGTCTTATGGTGCAACTGTTGGTTGTACACATGGTCCCACCAACTGTATCCCATAATCCGGTGCAAGGACCTGTTACAAAAGGCTTAAAAACAAGATTTTAAAGCACAAGATAGTATCCTGGTTTCACTACCGAATAGTAAAACTGGCAGTATCAGGGCCTTGAAGACATGTAGCTTGGTCCTTCTGCACAAGTACCAGCATCTCCAAATACTCGTCGAGAGTGCTATTAGCCCAATCTGTCTACTGACTTCTTGGTCTGACAGCCTGGAGTCATGAACTGCATTACCGAGGTACATAAAGCTCTCTGTGACTTTGATGTTCTCACCACAAGCACGTACTGACTGAACTGGATCCCCTAGTAGGCCCCCAAAGTCCTGGATCTTGCTCTTGGTCCAGACCTCTAGTCCCAGGGGCTTTGCTTCATTGCTAAATGTATAAAGAGCTGCCACTAGGGTTTCCAGAGACTCAGATAGAATAGCAACATCATCATCAAAGTCAAGGTCGGGAACTTTGATATTGCCTAGAGTTGCTTCACAGTGACTTTCGACAGTAGCTCTA
>NC_061834.1:19061117-19071117 GCF_019202785.1 Penaeus chinensis | reverse complement strand
GATTAAAAGTAAATTAGTAACTAAATTAACTTCATCTCTCTCTCCTTCCATCTCCCTCTCTCTTCTCTTATCTTCTCTATCTCACTCTCTCCTCGCCCCCCCCCCCCCCCAATCCCTCGCCCGTTGTTGTCGTGGGTAAACGAGGACTGAAACTCAATTGTGCGGATATGAGAATAGAATATGAGAAATACATTTAAACTGTCCACAGCCTTGTGAAGCGAAGAGTGGTGTGTATATAAGTTACAGAGTAGTCAGGTACTTTTTCCATTATATTTGAAGCTTCCACAATGATTTGCTTGTAATTAAAAATCATACCAGCATATTAAGTACTTTAATGTTTTTTCTATGGACTTTTTCATGTGAAATAAAATGAAAAATAACTCAACACCTTGTATGTCAGTATAAACTTCGACGATGATTTCGTGTTTTGTAGCGACCGCGATACAACTTGAAACATTGTATCAAAGTGTAAGGGGTTTCGGAATGCTACAAAAAAGGCCTTTTGACATGTGTACGCAATCTTTTTCATGCTTTGACCTCTCCTTATGCTCCCCTTCTCTCCATTTAGATTTTCATTAGTCATTTCTAGACCACTTTCCAGTCCTCCTTTCTCCTGCTTCATAAGTTTTGATAGAGCTGACTGGCATACTTTCACTTCACTCTCTGTCATTCCTACCCCTCCATCCCCCATTCTCGGCCATTCCAGATATGCTACAGTGTTTCACAGTTACAGTCCTAAGAGCTGCGAATACAGCCATTCCCTGAACCTCAAGACCTTATACCTCCAAATGTGTTCCATGGTGGAATTCTGATTGCACCAAAACACTTCGCCTGGAACAGTTATCGCTACAAACGAGGCATCCCTAATCAGCTATCAGCCCTTATCTCCTTTAAAATTGCATCCATCTGTCTTCGTCATACAATCCTGAACAGTAAAACAACAAGCTGGCGAAATTATATTCATACATCTACATCTATTTCATCTATCCCCTCCCCCCCATCCAGTCCCCGTCCTCCATATCTAGGATACTCTTATCTCTGATCCTCTCCAAGTCGCTAATGAACTGGGTGACTATTTCAGCCAGGTCAGTAGTGGCTCTCCCCTTTCTCCACACTTCTCTTCCATTAAGACCACCAAAGAATGCACCTCCATTATCTGTCCTCTGCTTAGTCCTATAATGCTTCTTTTTCTTCCTCTGAACTCAATGCTACCTTACAGTCGTCCCACAACGCCCATGAATGGCCGCACGGTATTCACTACCATATGCTTCAACACTTTCCATCTTCCTCCTATCCTTCATATTAACTATTTTCAACCACATATGAATGACAGGAATTTTTTCTTCTATTTGGCTAGAAGCTCTTATCCTCCCCTTCTTTAAACCCAATAAATTGGGTACCCTCCCTCAAGATTACCGCCACATCGCTCTAATTATTTGTTTGTGCAAACTACTAGAACGAATGGTTAACTACTACTTAATGTGGTATCTTGAATCTCACAATCTTCTCTCTCTTTCCCAGTTTGGTTTCCGCCGTGCCCGAAGTACAGCTGACCCCCTTGTTCATTTCAGGACATATATTACATCTGCATTTGCACGCCATAACTCCATATTAGCCATATTCTTTGACATAGAAAAAGCATATGATACCACATGGCAGTACACATTCTCCAACAATTGTCCTCCCTAGGCATATGCGGAAACATGGATATCTTTATAAAGTCCCTCTCCAAACACACTTCCAGGTCAGAATTGCTTCCTTCACGTCACCATCCCTTCCCCAGTCGAAGGCGCCGTTAATGGCAATGTCTCAGTTCTACCACCAGGAACCCAGTCATCACTATATGTTGATGATTTAACCATCTTCGCCTCTGGCACATCCATATCAACTCTCCGTCAATTCCTTCAATCTGCAACATCATCAGTATCTTCCTGAGCCACTAACCATGGCTTTCGCCTTTGTACCTCCAAATCTTTTTCCACCCTTTTCTCTCGCGCACGTGTAGGTCCCTAACCTCCACTCTCCTTATATAGCTCCACTCCAGTACCGTTCTTCTGGCAAATTCCTTGGCGTTATTTTTTTTTATCCTGGCGAGACCATATATTTTACATTAAATAAAAAACTCGCTGCTGCGTCCTAATCTTACAGACTCTTTCCCATATATCCTGAGGCTCAGATTGCAAAACTCTCCTTCATCTTCCTGTTGCCTTGATCCTCTCCACTCTTGATTATGGATGCCACATCTACTCCTCTGCTTCAACCTCCTTTCTTGCTCATCTTGATACAATCCACCACTGCGGTCTCGCTTCCATCAACTTTCCCTCACCAAACTAACTATCCCACAGTCCCTGCTCCCTACCTTTGCTTCTTCTCCACGTTTACCTATTCCTTTCACCATTCGCATGGATACCCTCCTATCCAATTCCCCTTTCCCCTACTCTGACCTCCTCTGTTTTCTGTCCATTCCGTTCCTCTATGGTTTATACATACCCCCGTATTTGCTCATCTGTTTTCCCTTACCCACCAGATATCCCCCCCCCCCCCCCATTATGTCCTTCTCACCCATTTCCTTGACCATGTCTCCACTCATTCCTCCAGTATTCATGTTTGCACTGATGGTTTAAAATCCACCTCTGGTGCTGTTTTAGCGGGAACCTTCCCAACTCGCAAATACCCGCTCCCTCCTGAATCCAGTGTCCTTACTACAGAACTTTATGCACCCCTTTTTTCCTTAAAACACATACTCGCTCCCTTCTTCCTCTTACACTATTTTTACTGACTCCCGTAACTCATTACTTCTCATAAAGTCTATGCACTCGACCAATACCCCTGTCTGTAAGATTGAGAACTGTTGTTCTACCTGTCCACACACCACAAATCTGTCAGATTTTGCTGGGTGCCCAGCCATGTTGGAATCCCCGGCGATGAACAACCAGATACTCTAGCACGTTCTGCCGCTATGTCCACATCACACTAATCACGCTTCTCACATATTCCAGCCACGAATTATTACCCCCAATTTAAGACCTTCCTTTATACCCGATGACAATCTTTCTGGGCAAGTCTTCGAAATAATAGATTACATACTGTAAAACTATCAATATCCACCTGGTCAGCTCCATTTCAGCGGAACAGACGTTGGGAGACGGCTCTCGCCCGTTTACGTATTAGCCACACTCGTCTAATACACCCCTATCTGATGTCACATTTTGACCCGCCCCTATGATCCCTATGTAATGTTCTTCTTTCAGTTCCATACATTTTGTTGTCCTGTCCATGCAGCCCGTGCCTCTGCTTTCCCTCACCTATCCTTTCTTCACGAACCTCCCAGCCTGTCAGACATCCTTACGGCATCCCACATTTTTTGCTTTGACAACCTGTTCTCCTTCCTCAGACGCATACATATCCTTCACTAGATCTAATCCCCTTACCTAATCCTACGTTAATCCATTCACTCATTAACTCATTTGCCCATCTTGAACCTTCACAGAATTACTCTAGATTGTTGACGTATAGCAACTAATTACTAACTCAACCGCCCTTCATTACCCTTTACTATATCTTCCTATAGTGCTACGTGACCTTAGATGTCTAGCATATTTATTTTGCTTTTAACCATTAACCATTCTCATCTCTTCCCTTCTCTCCCTCCCTCTCTCTCTCTCTCTCTCTCTCTCTCTCTCTCTCTCTCTCTCTCTCTCTCTCTCTCTCTCTCTCTCTCTCTCTCTCTCTCTCTCTCTCTCTCCCCCCCCCTCTCTCTCTCTCTCTCCCTCCCTCTCTCTCTCTCTCTCTCTCTCTCTCTCTCTCTCTCTCTCTCTCTCTCTCTCTCTCTCTCTCTCTCTCTCTCTCTCTCTCTCCTTCTCTCTCTCTCTCTTTCTCTCTCTCTCTCTCTCTCTCTCTCTCTCTCTCTCTCTCTCTCTCTCTCTCTCTCTCTCTCTCTCTCTTCCTCTCTTCCTCTTTTCCTCTCTTCCTCTCTTCCTCTTTTCCTCATTTCGTCTCTCTTCCTCTCTCTCTCTCTCTCTCTCTCTCTCTCTCTCTCTCTCTCTCTCTCTCTCTCTCTCTCTCTCTCTCTCTCTCTCTCTCTCTCTCTCTTCCTCTCTTCCTCTTTTTCTCTCTTCCTCTCTTCCTCTTTTCCTCATTTCGTCTCTCTTCCTCTCTCTTCCTCTCTCTCCCTCTCTCTCTTTATACCCATTTTCTCCCTCTCTCCTTCTCTTCCTCTTTTCTTCTTTTCCTTTCTCTTCCTCTATCTCCTTATATCCACTTTTCTTCCTGTCTGTTTCTCTTCCGTTCTCTTTCTTTCACTCTTTTTCTCCTCCCCCCCTCTCTCTCTCTCTCATTCTTTCTAACTTTCCCTCTTTCTCCCTCGCTCTCCACCATCCCTTTCGCTCTACCTCTCTCTTTATCTTTTATCCTCTCTCCTTTTGTATCTCGCCGTCTCGTTCTCTTTCATTCTCTGACTGATACACCTATGCAGAGTCAATTGATACATACGCCTATGTAATCTAAAATGATACAATCAATAGAAGAGGTTTTGAAATCTCACCTGCCAATGGAAAGGTATCCTTCCTCTGTTGTTCGCTTAACAAACTTCACGCAGGTATGAGATGTGATGACGTACATAGCCTGCAGAATAATCCTCCGCTCTTTTTTTGCTACGAAAGAAAAATAGTTTTACGCGTTCAAAACTTTGTCAGATATTTATTACATGATGTAGATGATAAAACGAGGAGAAACATTTTGGTTCTATATAACCTGAAATCGAACATGAATGTAAAAAATGGACATGGAAGAATTCTTATATTAAAACATTTATTACTATGTAAATAGTGATAAGATAAACAAACACTTAATTTTGTATCTTGCTGGTTATAAGATCTTTCAGAGAACACGAGAATTGACTGAACCCCCTTCTTTGCCCATACCCACGAACTGCGCATAGTCGTGCCCTTGTATTATATGTAGCCCGCTGCAGGAAGTAAGTTTGACACCTATAGATTTGATCAACTAACAAGAAAAAAGAAAAAAAATAGTCAAAGGGGGCTTACAGAAATCAGGATGTATTTCGTACGGCACCCGTGCGTCCGGCCAGGCGAGCTCCGGGTTAGCGATGACATTCCGGTTGTCAAGCAGGATCCGAGGGTCGTTCCTGAGGTCACCCTCTTGGTAGATTCCCAGCTCTTCGGGGTTAACGTCTAGGTCAGGATTCCATCTCCCCACGGCTATTCCTACAATAGGAATTTCCAGTGTGAAAATTTTTTCCTGACAATATCTCGGGTTCAGTTGACGTAAAAAAAAAATCCTTAAATCCTAAAATGTTTCTTGATGGAACTGAAAAGTATAAGTAGACTTTGGGTGTGATGCTTGTTTGTGTCATTTTTTCCCATATAAGTCTGGTGACCCCCAATGTATATATATATATATATATATATATATATATATATATATATATATATACATATTTACATATATATATATAAATATATATTACTATATATACATATATATACATATTTACATATATATATATATAAATATATATTACTATATATATATATAAATATATATTACTATATATATATATATATATATATATATATATATATACATATTTACATATGTGTGTGTGTGTGTGTCTGTTCGTGGTGTGTAGACATATATACCATCAGATAAATACATGCACCATAAAGGTTTGGCTTGCTTACCGGACAGGAACTCTGCTCTCTCTATATCAATACCACGACTGCCTATTACGCTGAGAAGGAAGATGAATATGAAAGTGAACCTCGCCATCTTGGAGCACAACCTCGAATGGCACGGAACCCTTTAACAGGACACAGGTAAACTACTGCATGTATAATTGGTGCGGTGCATTCAAACAGGAAAAATTGGACGTTTAATAAAGAATTCAAACGTGGAATGACGTTATAACCGATGGCATTTCCGCATTGACAGCACTAATTGCAATGGATAATACATGAAACGAAAGCCCATCCCATAGATACCGTAATTTACTATCCATGGAATTTGGAGAGGTCAAATGCACCCTTATCTTAACCCCCGGTCAGTGGGTCACCCAGGATATATAACAGTTTTCCTCTCCAGGCGAGCGTAGCGCAAACAAAGCACTAATTGATATTCGTATAATGGTTTACATCCAGGTGAACTCTTGACTGACAGGGAAGGCTGGTAAGTGCGGGAGAAGGGGAGTCGGACTCTTACGGATTTTGACGTGAGTATGAGATACAAAAACATTGTAAATTATTATATAACCCATACGTATTGGATACAATAGTATCTTCAAATTGTATCTACATATGTAACTATAGACAAATAAAGAAATAAGCATCATGTATAGGCATCTGTAAATATATATCTACATACATACACACACACACACACACACACACACACACACACATATATATATATATATATATATATATATATATATGTATATATATACATATACATCATATGACATATATATATATATATACATACACACACACACACACACACACACACACACACATATATATATACATATATATATATATATATATATATATATATGTATGTATTTATATATATGTATACATATACGTATATATATATATATATATATATATATATATATATATTCATAATTGTGTGTGTTTGTGTATGTGTGTGTGTCTGTGTACGTATATCCATGTATATATATGTATGTACAAATACACAGACAGATGGAAATTTAAATAAATAGATAAAGGCGGATAAACGACAGGGCATTCCACACCCGTGCTTTCAAGCTACAGTATTTTTCTTTCTCTTTCCCATTTAAAGATACAGTATTAACAGGGAAGATGCATCTGATCAGCCATGTTGTCTAGTCTTATTGATACAAAATGAAACCTAATATGATATAGATATGAACAGATATAAATATGAAGATTAAATATGAATAAATCAGGCAATATCTTTTACATGCATTATTTTTATGGATGAGATACTTAACTGCTATCTATGGAAAAATAAAACACCTAGGAAACTTTTTCCAGTTTATTTTTATTCAGAATACACGTTTTGATGGCTGTAGATTAAACAATTTGTGCAGGAACTATAAAACAAGCTGCGTTTTCATTGTTTTGTGTCAACAGCTGCCATTTCACTATCACTGTCACCTGCAATATTATTGAGTTAACTTAAATCTATGGAATTATAGCACAGCAGTGAACACAACAAGTACCCAATGCACTATATACTTATTGAAATGAATGCATAAAAAAAATATATCAGTTTGGCGATTCGACGAGGAAAGGAACACTTGTGAAATGAACAAGAAAAAAATGTTGTTTGAACTTACGGCGGGATAGCTGCTAAGGATTGGTACATGTGCCGAATAATAAACCTTTTCGTTTCCTTCTACGGGGCAGTCACCGACAGTCAAGTCATTGCAAGCATTCTCATCGACGCCAAACCATGGGATGTCAATACCACCAATATTACCATGGACCTTCGCAGTCAGGGACTCGGTCGTTTCTTTTACTGAGGAAAAAGGCTGATTAGGAATGGTGGGATGAGGGTTTACAGTGAACGATTCCTTTGATAAAATGTCATTTTATGGATTTCTGTAGCAATAAAGAGAAGAAGGATTGAATTGTGGCAATGGAGGTATAAAGCTGCAGTTTGTGGTGACCCAGTATAGTGTCATTGCACATAAAGAATATTAACTGCAGTAATAATTAGGCTGGATTTTTTCAAATGAGATCACTTCATCAGTTATACTTTGCTGACCATAAGTAAACAAATATCAAATCAACGACAAGTACTCTAAGGACTTACAATTTTCAAAATCGATTTCGACGACGATGTCCTCCCCGCGTTTCAGCAGACATGGCGGCAGTTCGCAGCCTGACACCTTCACCCCATTCACCGTTGCCTTTGAGCCTGATTAGATTATGGTGCAGAAATGATCATGACTGTGTAATTAGACTGATAAAACTCTCAAAGCATTTCTCTACTTTTACTTTTGATCTTATTATAACAGTGATTTCAGAATATCGTCCTCATGTAATGACATATACGAGCAGACTTCTAATGGGTGTAAATGTTTCTCAGTGCAGCTTTTGGCTTTGTTAATACACCGTGGGTATTTTATTTTTAAGTACAAGAATAATAGGTAAAGTGCTTTTTAATTAAATCATTTAGCCAGTGACGTGTATAGCTATAAAAAAGGAAAAGCGAAAAAAGGAAGTCTTCTCTGACTAAAAAAAATAAAAAATAATTATTAAATAAATGATTAAAAACGCTCGGAGAATGTCTTTATTACCTGTGTATTTTCTTCATTAATCATTTACTAAAATGTCAACAAATGCACTTGATCCCGGATCACTTGTTTGCATCACCCTACCAGTAAAAACATTAAGAATCGGAATGATAATTCACAGTTGCCCCCAATTATTCTTAACAAATTTTGTGTGATTCTTGATAAACTGTCAGCTTGATAAGTCACTGAACCTTACGTTAAAAAAAATCTTGCCTTTTAATGCGTACCTTCAAGTTTTGCATTTTCAACTTACCACAATCTTGAACTATTGTCGTTGAGGCGACGGCGACGAGTGAAGCGCCGAGAGCCACGAGAAGCAAAGTGGGCTGTGTCATCCTGGAGGTTGGTGTGTCTGTGAGTGCTGAGGCAACTGTTGCACGCGCCTTAAATTCAGTTGAGATTCGACCTCATGAGAACGCAGGCACATGCTAGCAAAAGCAGCTACCAAATGCTTTTCATGTGGTACTTTGTATTATTTCCCAGGTTATTTCCTTGCAAGTGCCCAAGGTTAAAAGAGAGAGAGAGAGAGGGAAAGAGATCGAGAGAGAGAGAGAGAGAGAGAGAGAGAGAGAGAGAGAGAGAGAGAGAGAGAGAGAGAGAGAGAGAGAGAGAGAGAGAGAGAGAGAGAGAGAGAGAGAGAGAGAGAGAGATAATGTTTTTTGATTTATCCCTTTACTCTTAAGGAATGTCAGTATGGAAGTGTTAATGTATATTAATGCAGTCCCACCTGAGAAAAGTCAGTAATAGGGATAGGCAAGTTCACGATTGATAAATGCTTGACAGCTTCCTTAAGTTAACTTGCCATAGTTATTTTTTTCTGACTGTGTTAATGAAAATAATATGGTTACTACAGCGATGCCGCACAATTTACATAAAGTAAAATTATGTCAATAATTAGAAAGAATTATTCTATCTTGCCTTATCTATTATATCAGCTTTGTCAGTTTTCCCACATCAGTAAAGGTTAAAAAAAATACTACTGAAGAAACAACGAATCAATTAAAACAATAAGTATGTGGTAGTGTTCCTCGAAAGGTAATTATAATGATTTGTAATCAAATTTATATTATCCTTATCTCGCCGTGAGATCGGGCTCGAGCCAGCAGTCAGAGCGCAGGCGTTTTTACGACCACCGCGACGGGGAATTGAACTCGGGACCACGAGGGTCGGAGTCCAGTGCTCTAACCACTGGACCATTGCGGCAGTCATTTATATTTGTATATATATATGCATATATATATATGTATATATGTATATATATGAATATAATGTATGTATATATATATATATGAATATAATGTATGTATATATACATATATATATACATATATGCATGTGTGTGTGTATACATATATACTTTTTTATTTATAATATATATGTATATATATACATATATATATATATATATATATATATATATATATGTGTGTGTGTGTGTGTGTGTGTGTGTGTGTGTGTGTCTGTGTCTCTGTGTATGTGTATCTGTGTGTGTGTGTGTGTGTGTTTGTATGTGTGTGATACATACACACATACATACATATATATATATATATTTTTTTTTTATACACCCACTCATTCCACTGCAGGACATAGGCCTCTCTCAATTCACTATTGAGAGGTTATATAGCAGTGTCACCCTTTCCTGATAGGATGCCCTTCCTAATCAACCGTGGTTCAGTGTGCTAACACTTG
>NC_061834.1:19053617-19056117 GCF_019202785.1 Penaeus chinensis | reverse complement strand
CCTGGAGAGCACTCTGTGAATCGCAGAAAATGACCCCTGAGCCTTGGTTCAATAGAAATTCGGTGGCCATGAGTATTCCTGCCAACTCGGTTTGCATAGTGCTAGCCCAGTCATGAACCCTCCTACAATCCTGGTGCTGCAAAATATTGTTTTTATATACAACAAAAGCGCATCCTGCTCTGCTCCCAGACTGCAAGGATCCGTCAATGTAGCAATCATATGCATTTCATCCATATATTTCCATCTGTTATATGGATTTTATGATCCGTAGAGTTTTGTTTACCCCTTTTCCGGGTTCGTGATTATATGAAGGTTGAAAAGTGAGATATAGACGAATAATAAAGCAAGTGTGAGTAGTTTATGGGTAGGTACGCGGGCGATCAGCTATACAGGCAGATGTGCATGACTGACTATAAAAAAATAAATATAATTATATATTGTCTATTTAAATTTACATATATGTGTATATGTACACACACACACACACACACACACACACACACACACACACACACTTACACACACACACACAAACTCACACACTCACACACAAACACACACACACACACCACACACACACACAGGTATATATATATATATATATATATATATATATATATTGCGTGTATATGTGTGCGTATATATATTATATATATATATATATATATATGTATGTATATATATATATTAGATATATATATTTATATATATGCATATACATATATAATAAATACACACACACACACACACACACATATATATATATATATATATATATATATATATATATGTGTGTATGTGTGTGTGTGTATATATACATATATACATATTCACATATACAATGTGTGTATGTATATATATATATACATATAAAGAGAGAGAGAAAGAGAGAAAGATAGAGAGAAAGAGAGAGTATGTATGCATGTATGCACACACACACACATATATACATATACATATATATATATATATATATATGTATGTGTGTGTATAAATACATACATACATACACATATATGTATATATATGTACATATGTATATATATGTATATATACATATGTATATATGTGTATAAATAAAGAATATATATATGTATATATATATGGATATGTATATATGTATATATATTTAAATATATATATATATATATATATATATATATATAGAAAGAGAGAGAGAGAGACGATATATATGCTTTTGTTTGATGTTAATCATTTTCCAGAATAAAAAAACACGAAATTACGTATTAACATCTACTTTTAGGAAAAACGGATTATAGTTTTCTTTCTATGGGCTATATATGTAAAGGGTACATTGATTAATTATCAAGAAATATATAATATTTTAATACTAACCATAGAATATAACAGAAGTATAATCCGATTGTTAAAACACATATAAAGCTGGTTATATTTTACTCGCGTTCCCTTCAGGATTTGGCGCGATGTTAGTGTCTTTTTCGGGTTCTCGCGATTTACGTCTTTTCTTCTGGCCGCAGAAACACCAACACATCTTTTTTTTTTTTTTTTTTTTTTTTATAAAGTAAGATCCTTTCTTAATAGTGTAGAACACAAGTAGAACCAGTCAGACAACATAATATTTCGAAATTTGTGTGAGTAATATCTGCAGGGTTTCGTACTATTATTTAATTTATCCGTTTATTTTGCTGCTATGACCACGATCACTTAATGACACCCAGTAAACAATCAGCAAGAACAGTTTACTAGAATAGCCAGGAGAAAAAAAAAACGTTTGGAAGTGGGTCATTGGGATAAATGTAGGAGGAATGATTGGTAATGAATAAGTCCACAATATTACATCTGTGATTAATAGTCTGAAATTACATCTTCATTACATCAGAACTATGATACTGTTAAGCAGGCCTACTTTATCATAATGTGGAATTATTCACTTTCATTCATATCTTCATGTTAGGGTACTTGCTTGAATATTTCATTAGATTGTTTTAGTTTTCTTTGTTTATGTTTTTTTGGGGGTGGGGGGGGGGGGCAACTGCCAGTAATCCATTAAAACCTTAATAAACGTACGTTATCTATGTGACAAACTGAGGTGATAAAGCTAACCTAATTTATTCAGATCCTGTAATATCGTATTCTCTCACGCGTAATATTCCACAGTTGAAAAAGGTTCCGAGACTGTTATCACCGGAGCCGAATAGCCAAAACATAAACGCACATGTATCATTCAGTCTCCGCTTTGCACTGTCGACGACCCTGCAACTCGGGCCGGCAGTTCGTAATATTTGGTATCTGGCAACCGAGCACAGCTGTACGTGCAGGTGACCCCTTGATTCCTCTCTCGAGGGAGCCGTTTTCAAATTATCTTGGAATTTATACTCAATATTTACTGCAAATATGAAAAGTTCGGCGAATTACAGTGTTTACCTCGCCCCAGATCTAAGTATATAGCAAGCGGGTACTGCCATGTGTACGTGTGTTACAAAGAGTGATCAAAGATTGTGTGAATGGGCATATTTCA
>NC_061834.1:19043617-19046117 GCF_019202785.1 Penaeus chinensis | reverse complement strand
TCAAAGCGACAGTGGGATGTCATCAGTATGATAGCGTGCTATATTTCAAAAAACAATTATCTGCTCGATTATTTCGCATGTAAAATCACATGCTGCATAGTTCATCTCAGCTATTCCGATCAGCAGTGAAATGAAACCGTATTAATGATACGCGACCGTAGGGTATCTGCTCTTTAGTGGAAATATATGATCACGTTTATAGTGTAGCTTGTTCATACAGCCTGTGTTGGTTATATCTGACTTGGGGAAACTCCTAACGGGGAAGCACTTGTATGTTGTGTAAAGTTTACCTGCTATTTCCCACGGTTCTTATTTGCAAATTTCAAGAGTTTGACGTCATTGGAACTACCTGTGGCCTATATGCCTGTCTACCCATAAGATTGGTAACCCACATGGACAATCTATCTGTCAATCAAATGCCTACTATTCACTTTCCAACACACACGTGTTTTGTGCGCTTTGTTTATGCATGAGTGCAGGGCCTTAATTATTAGTTTGGCGTTTTATGATGTTGGATTATCATTACTCCGACGGTGAAAATAATAAGTAATGTTTAGAAAGGGCTAGGCGCAAAGGTCATACGTTGTCTGGACTCTCTCCCTCGCTTTCTCGCTTCTTCGTTTTAGTTCTCCTCCTCATTTTCTCTTTCCATCTGCTACTCCTTTTCCAGATCCTGTTTATCTTCGGTCCATTCCTTCTGTTCTTTCTTCTACTCCCATCTACCTTCCCCCCTCCCCCTTTTATCTTTTCATCCGTTCGCTTCTCGTATATATATATATATATATATATATATATATATATATATGTATGTATTTTAACAGCCATTCATTTCACTGCAGGGCATTGGCCTCTCTCAATTCACTATTGAGAGGTTACATGGCAGTGTCACCCTTGACTGATTGGATGCCCTTCCTAATCAACCGCTGACACTTTTGCCACGACGGTGACTTCCCCTACGACACCTGCGTATGACTTCTCAAGGCGATATATCGTTTTCTCGGGCTTGAGCATGCAGACAGAGCGCAGGCATTTTTACGACCACCGCGACGGGGAATTGAACTCGGGACCACGAGGGTCGGAGTCCTGTGCTCTAACCACTGGGCTATCGCGGCAGTATATATATATATATATATTACATATATATTCGTCTAACTTGCTCGTTTCGTCCTTTCCCTTCCCTTCTGTTAAATTTGCTTCTAGCTCTTCCTTTCATATAATATATATATATAAATATATATATCTTCGTTTCCCTTGCTCGTTTCGTCCTTTCCTTTCCCTTCTGTTATATTCGCCTCTCGCTCTTCCTCATACATACATACATACATACATACATACATACATACATACATACATACATACATACATACATACATACATACATACATACATACATACATACATACATACATACATACATACATACATACATACATACATACATACATACATACATACATACATACATACATACATACATACATACATACATACATACATACATACATACATACATACATACATACATACATACATACATACATACATACATACATACATACATACATACATACATACATACATACATACATACATACATACATACATACATACATACATACATACATACATACATACATACATACATACATACATACATACATACATACATACATACATACATACATACATACATACATACATACATACATACATACATACATACATACATACATACATACATACATACATACATACATACATACATACATACATACATACATACATACATACATACATACATACATACATACATACATACATACATACATACATACATACATACATACATACATACATACATACATACATACATACATACATACATACATACATACATACATACATACATACATACATACATACATACATACATACATACATACATACATACATACATACATACATACATACATACATACATACATACATACATACATACATACATACATACATACATACATACATACATACATACATACATACATACATACATACATACATACATACATACATACATACATACATACATACATACATACATACATACATACATACATACATACATACATACATACATACATACATACATACATACATACATACATACATACATACATACATACATACATACATACATACATACATACATACATACATACATACATACATACATACATACATACATACATACATACATACATACATACATACATACATACATACATACATACATACATACATACATACATACATACATACATACATACATACATACATACATACATACATACATACATACATACATACATACATACATACATACATACATACATACATACATACATACATACATACATACATACATACATACATACATACATACATACATACATACATACATACATACATACATACATACATACATACATACATACATACA
>NC_061834.1:19038617-19041117 GCF_019202785.1 Penaeus chinensis | reverse complement strand
GACAATGTGCTGGTACGGAGAGCACGCCCTCCCCTGCCGGCGAGGTAGGAGCAGTTGCATGGTCTGGTTGCAACGGCCTCGTATTGTTAGCCAGGCAACACGTCCTTGGTTTGCAATTTTTCTGGGCCTTTTTTACACGTCACTGTGCCTTTTTTTTTCTCAATTCTGGACCGTAACCCTCCATTCTGAATGGTAGATATGGTCAGTATCTGATCGAATTTCACTGGAAGTTATTTAATGTTTGGGTGAAACGACCAGACTCTCGGCACTCGATTGGACCGAAAGTTTCCTGTGTCGTTTCCTGTAAGCCATTGCATTGTTTTGCGAAATATTCTTCCTCAATTCACAGGCCGCTGGTATGCCACATATCACGGCTCTGATGTATGAGCAGATGTATTATCAACTGAATGATTATCCAGAGATGAATCATTACTGAACATCAATTTGTTAAATTATCTTCATAGTTGAGAGAAATTTGTTGCTGTGGTAAAATCAGTATTTTAAATAATGGAACGTAACGTTACTGCAGTCACTTTTATACCATAATTTCTAAATTTACAAGCACTTTGGATACAGATTAACCGTTCTCTGGCATGTTGGATTTCATAGTGAAATTCCGTAACAATATGAATATATTGGCACTAACCCCAGTTGAAATATTGTTATACCATATGGTGATTAATAGCTTATAACTTCCTCATACACATGCCGACGTTTAAAGCTTTTTTTTTTTTTGTATAAACGTAAATATCTTCTGAAGGCAAATAGCAAGTTTATTAGGCGCATGTTATGATTATGCTGATGAATATGTTGCAGTGTCATACGTAAATGTTAAGAAGTGGGTCACCTACTCAGAACACGTATATTTTCCAAGGGCATGTTGAATCACTGGACTGATCCGTGTTTGTGTCGACGGATGATGCGTTTTATATCGCGTAAATATAGAATAATGCAACCACATGCATTCGTTACACACATATATACATCTATTGCCAGATCTTTATAAATAGTTTACTAAATATCAAAATTAAAAATCAAAAGGAATGAGACAGCCTGTATTTGACAAAGTAGTAACAGCCGTATATGTCTGAATTTTTCCGTACACAGTTTATAGTAGAAATAAGAATTCAGAGTTTGTTTTATGTGTGCCAACGGACTCTTTATCACGTAAGAATAATGATTATAGGCCTATCTGCTTACTATGTTTACAGGCACCTAAAACCAGTCACAAAGATAAGAAGTGTAGGATTTTAAGGGAGCTTTCAGGTAACGTAAAAGTAATATTCCCAAGAAAGTTAGAATCTTTTTTACTTCTGGTTTTTTTTTTCTTCTCCGTTAATTGAGATTAGGCATAAGTATGGTAATCTATCGGGTAACTACCAGTGATAGGCTTGGGTAATAAACAGCTCCCTTGGCCCACCCATTCCCAAGGGCATGGGGAAGAAGACCAAACCAAATTACCTATGCATCAGGACGCTCGCCTTGCCCCAGGGAGTCGGCACATCACCTTTTGCTATGGGTGGTATGTTGTTTGGTCGCTCAGCCTTATATGTAGGAGCGGGTGTTGTTGGGTGAATAGGGGGCGAAAGAAAGGCCTAATGAGGAGGAACAGGGAAAATAAGCTGGAGTGACGGGAAGAAAGTTTGAGGGACAGGGAAGAAGATTGGTGGGAAAAGGGAAAGGGGTAATATATACATATATGAGTAAAGCGAAGAGTATAGGATGAGTGAGGAAGATATGAAGAAAAGAAGAAAAGGGGAAAAGCGGGGGTAGAGGACTGCGTAAGAGTGGATGGAATGATATGGCTGAACTGGAGGGGGAGGGAGGGGAAGATGGTAGAACAATGGGATGAAGGAATAAAAGATGTAGGGTACGGGAGGTTCATAGATAAAAGTGAGAAGAAAAGAGAGATTGAGAAAAGTATATTGTGTGAAAGAAAAAAAATGTATAAAATCAAACATTGATTTCCCGGCCTCTACGAGAAAAAAAGGAAAGTCAAGAACGGAGAAACAAAGAGAAACAAAGACCTAATAAATGTACGCATTGTCTTATGCTGCTTCGTTAGGGTGAGAGGGCACTTGAATGTGCTCGTTACGAAATGTGACATCGCATTGGTAAATAGTCTCTCTCTCTCTCTCTCTCTCTCTCTCTCTCTCTCTCTCTCTCTCTCTCTCTCTCTCTCTCTCTCTCTCTCTCTCTCTCTCTCTCTGTGTGTGTGTCTCTGTCTCTCTTTCTCTCTTTCTGTCTCACTCTTTCTGTCATCCACTCTCTCTTCCATTTAGTGTTTGCATACAGTACAGTATATATACAGTATAGTAATATTTTATTAATGTACTTTATATTTTTTGCATAAAATATATAAGATTTATGATACGTATGAGATAACTTTAAAGACTGATAAACTATTGGTGTGGGTTCATGTGAATGACCTCCAGGTGAGGTAGGTTGTGCTATCAGACAGCTTAACAGATGTACGCCAGGTGCGTGTGTTTGGGAGACT
>NC_061834.1:19021117-19031117 GCF_019202785.1 Penaeus chinensis | reverse complement strand
AAGATATGGACTGTCCGAAATAATTAGGGTTAGTGTCGTTATGTTGTTAGCACTCGCTAGGGAAAGTGGTACGCCCCGTGGGTTAAGGAATAGGCCTCATAAATGGCTTAATCCCCCCCCCCCCCAAATAAAAGGTGAATAGAACCATCTTGTTTCGTTATACATTTTGCTAGTCTTTACCGCGTGAAACAAATGATCCTGTATTATTTTTGAAAACACATTAACGGAGTGCTGATATTTTGATTCTAAAGAGATTATCTTCATTTTCTTGGTACCTGGCCATTAGTGTTTTATTTCTACAAATCTTTATTTAGATGGGTGTAATGTCCTGTTTGTATGTTATGAGGCTCATACATATGATTAAAAAGAAATTTGATATAATTCCTTGCTCAAAGAATGTACATTAAGACCTTATCATGCCGTAACCCCTTATTAATCCCCTCATTATACTGTCTATTTGCAATTATGTCTCAGTAAGTAATGCTTAAGGAATGATTTATCTTATTCATTATTAATGGGTTTTTGTCGGGGATGTCATGTGTTCCGTTGAAAGCTTCCTGGCGAGCTGGAGGTGTGCGTGTGACCTCTGGCTCCGTCGGGTTCATCAGTCAGCGTCCATCGTCTTTCCTCTTGATGGTAGGGTCAGTTCACTTGCTTATTGCCATTGTTAAGCATGCCTTTCTCTTGTATGCTTGTAAGTGTTGGATAAATTCATATGAACTGCCTATTGCTTATTAGGCAAATTTGAGCTGTCAGGACCAAGCTACTTTTACTACAAGCGTCAGAACAGTATACAATAATGTACAATGATTTTGGCATATTAGGGACTGCTTGTACTATGGAACACAGCAGATCAAGGTCTCGATGTTTTCTTCCTTATTCTCGTTTTTAGTTTTGTCTCTTTCAAAATATGTGCATCATGTAACACCATCCAAAACTGGGCACTTAAGGGGCGCACTCCTCTTTCTTTACAACATCATTGTACCTTTAGTGCCTATAAACAGTCCTTGTTTATCACCCATATTTTACGTCAATCCCTTGCCTAATGTTTCGAAAATGAACTGAGAGCTTCCGCATTTATTAATTGCGGTTTATCCACTAGTATTCGTGTTCAAGAAGTTTTTCAAGTTTTTCTTACTTTTCCGACGTATGTACGGGAATTGCAATATGTTTGTGTTACTTGTTCACGCAGATGTTCTCAACGCTGCTTCAGAAGGTATCCAAACCATAAGAAAATGTCCTCTGGAATGCTGTCATCCCATGAATATAGGAAAATACAAATACACAAATCACTGTACACGTAAAATCTTGAGAAACGCGCCACAAAATCTGAATATACGCCTCACCGGCATCTTCTAAATGTCCTCGGGCAGAGGCCGGTGTAAAATTTATCTTGTGTGATCCACAGCTATAAATCTCTGGCCACGAGCCCCAGCGACGTGAATGATGTGAGAGGGGAGGCGGAGGAAGAGGATATCTATATCAGTATACATGGAGATGTTCGTATAACCGCAGACCGCAAACACGGTCACACTCAAACTTACGCACGTACAAACAAACAAAACACGCACGCACGCACGCACGCACGCACGCACCCACCCACCCACCCACCCACCCACCCACCCACCCACCCACCCACCCACCCACCCACCCACCCACACACACACACACCCACACACACACTTACACTCACACTCACACTCACACTCACACTCACACTCACACTCACACTCACACTCACACTCACAAAAAAGAAAAACGCTATTGGCCTCTCTTGTTTTATCATGGAACAAGATTATACCATCGCAGACATGACAAAATCGTCAAAATTCCATTCTATGGAAAAAAATTAAGTTTACCATAAAGGGTCCATACTCTGGTAGACATTTGTCTATTATAATGATAAATCGGTTAAAAAAATAATAAAGCCGCTTCTTCCTAGGGGGTTATTATTTAGTTATTTTTCCCTCGTCTTTAGTTGTGCGATTTCTACTCGTCGTCTTCCTCCTAGTGGTTTTATCTCCCACTAGATCAGCCTTTTCACTCGACCTCCTCTACCTGACCACTGATTCAGCACACGGCCCTAGTACCTTATGATATCTTCACAGTAGATTTATCTCTTGGCTACATCCGCCCTTTCATTTACAATTAGCGGGCACATGGGGTCATTATTTCCACGTATACCTCAAGAAATCTATATTCTTATTTGGTGTCCGTATGCCCGTCCTATGGTCCGGTGCGAAATTTACGTATAATGGGCACAAACACACATAAACACACATATGCGCGCATACGCACGCACACGCACGCACTTACACTCATACACTCACTAACTTACAAACTCACAAACTCACAAACTCACAAACTCACACACACACACACACACGCACACGCACACGCACACGCACACGCACACGCACACGCACACGCACACGCACACGCACACGCACACGCACACACACACACACACACACACACATACACACACACACACATACTCGCGCGCGCACACACACACGCACACGCACACACACACACACACACACACACACACACACACACACACACACACACACACACACACACACACACACGCGCGCGCAGACACACACACACACTCACAGGTACTCATTCATCACGCTAAATAGAGAGTATCTTCGCATACATATACTCAACTACAATTTACAAGTATGCATAACCAAGCGCCCATCCACCCATAGCGCCTTCTCGTGTCATAACCGTCATACATGGGAGAGTTTTAGCCAAAATAACATTTTCAACTTGGATTGCGTTAGGCGCTGGTTCGTTGCTTACGGAGGCGGCACTAACTCGAGGTGAATGACTGGAGAGATATCACAATCGCCTCTTGCTCGTGATGGCCACATCCAAGCAAGGAACCTGTCTTTGCTCGTTTATCACTTGCTTGGATTAGCAAGGATGCGAAAATATGACAGAGTTTTTTAGTTTGTACTTTCAAAGATCAAAAGCTGCTGTGGATAATTTGTTTTATTCCATGAATGTAAAGTGTTATAATAGGGAGCAAAATGTATTTCCGTTTTATTTAAATAATACAGGTCATTATTCATAAAAGGAAACAGAATTCACGTCCCACCGCAGCATACCTACAAGTCAGAGTAAAACGCCCTAATAACACTGAGAGTTTTGATCATCCCGAAGTACGTGCTATAGTAACGCTACGAGAATAAATACAATGCCCATGGAAAGTGGGATGAGGCTTCATATATAAAGGGACTCAGCATTCTTGTGGCGGCCGGTCAGACGGGCCACACCGGCTAACCCTCTCTCTCGATCCTAACCCCCCACTGCCACTTCCTCCTTTGGCTTGTGTTGGAGAAGGAAGATGAAGAGGAGGGAGGAGGATGGGGAATGAAGAAAGGGAAGAGAGGGACAATTGACACCTGTAATAAGTTCTTTCTTTTCTTACCCGGAAGAGAATGATTATATGAATGATTATCTAGTTTACATTGACACACATTTTTTACATGTCAGCGACGTCAACAACAACGGTAGACGCTTTTGTTTCTGAATCATGGATCTGTTTAGGTTGTTTCAATGCTATAATATCCCAAGAATGTTTTGGATAACGACCGTGAGTTAACAGGTGAGTTAACAGGTCTTTACATCTCTCTTTCGCAAACCTATATCCCCGTAATTATGGAAACATTACTGGCGCAACAGACCGTGTCATCTTAGTATTAATGAGGTAACAGGACAATGGTATGAAGGGTGTGGCTATATGGCTCCCCGCTTCCCCCTCCCCCGCCCTCCTACTTGCCCCACTGGACCATCCACGCGACCCCAATCTGTTCAAAGAAAGGAAGGGTGTTGTGCTTTCCTGGAGAAGGCGAGAGAAAGGGAGGATGAGAAGGGGGAGGGATAGGTGGTCCTCACGCCCTCGCATTGTATTGCTCTCTCCGGGGGAGGAGGAGGGGGGGCTAGGTTAGGGAAAGGGGACGGAGGGGGATTTAAATTCACGTGATGCTGGGTCGTAAATATATTAGATTTTATCATGTCTGTCAACTAATTTATTTTGTAATTTAAGGACAGTTTTCATGATTACATAACGGCCTTGTGTCCGGAAGACAGAGTGAACTCCAAGAAATGTTTTATATTTCGCGTTGCAGTAGTTGCCGAAAGAAAGAACGGTAACACCAGAATGCAGGTCATTCCTTCTATTTAAGGAAACACCTGTATCCGAGTTGACTTATTTTATAAACAAGACACCTGCAAAGTCAGCTTAAGGAGATGTGGGCGGACCAAAGTGCAGGAGAGAAGACCGAGGGGGAAGAGGATGCACGGGCGAGGCGAGGGGAAGGGGTTACATGGGGAGCGGGGTGGAGGGCCTCGAGACCGTTAGGAACGTGGCGTACTCTCGAAGCCTCGTTAAACTTTCACCATTACCAGTGCTGTTTAATGTACGTTAAAGCTGACAATGTTAAGGATGCGGTAGGTGGGACACGAGATAGGCAGTGGCAGAGATAAATTCTATTAGATTGCTGGATTCCGGTCTTTGACTCCAGGTTAAGTGGGTTTCTTGTATACAGGTGGCTCTTAGCCCGCCTAGATGCTGCTTAACCGGTAGATGTTAACGTGCAACTGTGTTTATGTTTACTGGGTTCCAAGCAGGTGTGTGTGGGTAGGCTTATGCATTCTGTGTCATGGTTAGCTGTTGTTCCGCACTTATGTGGATGCGCTACATATACTGTATACCGTTAAGTTTCAGTATACGTGATGGTAATTTTCATTTGTTCCGGTGTGCTTGTATATGCTTAGGGGTATAATACCCTGGTTTTATTCCAGATGCGCTATATTCATAATTAGGAATCTAAGTCTATATGTCATTAAGGGACGTAAGATACAAATTCGCTTATGAGTCAGGGGCCCCAAATCGCTCACGCCTTAAATAGTGTCAAAGTATTAAAAGTCATAACTATTCGCATGCACATTTCCAGTCAAAATTAATGTTTATTCCGGTTGTACGATATATTTTGAAATCTGGCGCAACACAACAAACTTTTCCTACTCAGGACCAGCTCTTCCGGTGTAGGCCTTCTTGTCAAGTGTATATTCTTTCTAGACTCAGTGAATGAACTTTCGATATTCTTGTTAAAAAAAGAAGCATATAAAGTTATTCGTTTATTAATAAATATAATCATCAGTTCATGTAGACAATCTTTCGGATCATGTATTTTTTTCCATTTTGGATAATATCGCTTTTAAAATGAAATATGTAATTTTGTCGCTAGAGCCATTGGCAATTTATGAGAAGCCTACAAATAACCATGGATAAATCAAGTCGAAATATGCAATTTTCTTCCGTTTATCAAAACGAGAATGGAAGTCTGCGAGTTAACACTTCATATGCTATCTACCATTATCGTAGCTGTATCATTGTATGTGACTTAGGGACTGCAGGGAACAGGTCCTAGTAACTAGTATGGTACACAAAGTCCAATCTCCTTGGATACCCTACTGTGAAATGGACCCGATTCAAGCGAGGATATCTGGCATGGAAAAAAACTAAAACCGGTAGCGCTTTGCGTAGCTTAATCTAGATTTGTGATTGAACAAGATAATAAGCGAATTACCTACCACAATTTTTTGTTTTGTTTATGAAAGCGGAATAACCACTGAATGAATTTTAGTTAACATAGCCAAGATTAAAACAACATTCTTATCCAGAGAAGAAACTCTTATCAACATCAGTTCTCCTTTTCCTGAGAAGATAAGATATTTCTCTACCACAGTCGCGAGTGCAGGATACGCTACGAACATCCGCGGAACTTGTGGTAGTGCTGAGATTAGGGAGGAGCTAGGAGGGGGGGAAAGGTTACGCCTGACTGCGTTTGGTATACACCAGACGGGTACAGGTTCGTATAGGGAAGAGTCCGGCTAAATACACAAGAAAAAATGTGCAGTAAAAAAGGATAAAAACGAATAGTATAATATAAGTAAATAAGATTTTGGTTAAAACTCGTTCCAAACTGATATTATATTTTTATAAGGAAGAGTATTAATGATTGCGATTAAAAAAGTGTTGGCGTACCACACGCGTAAACAAGTATTTGATATGCACTAAACTAGTATGTATACTCGTATTTATGAATGTTGTAAGTTACCTCATATATTCTAAAGATAAATGGCCAACTTAGAGATCATAGCAGTTCTTTCTTTAATGACTAGTAGACTAGTCACTATATTCTTTGAAGAATATATACAAATTGTCTAATATTGTTTACTTGAATGGTGCACTCGTAGAGGGGTGTAGATCAATTGTTTACGTATTTTATTTCATAATTTTATTTTAAAAAATCACTGATATTCAGACAGGAATTACATTACCTAGTTAAGTGATTAAAATTGTTTTAAAAAATACATTCGTACCGAATGCTGGTATTGCAAAACACATATTGATACTCCTGACACGTGTAAGAATTAAAATATTCAGTACCTCAGTCTCGCAAGTCTCGCTTAATGCAGCAAATACCTTTAATACGACTTGGGAGAGGATTACGCCCGCGTGGGTTGCTAGAATGTTGCATTACGCACAGCTTCTGGTGGCAAATCACTGGTGGCACTCGCTCGATGTCGAGAAGAAGAACAGGTTGGTCCTGACCCCGCGCCTGTATGGTTCTCTGGTGGCCGGGCCCGAGGGCGACCTAAGCTGTCATTAGTGGTCCAGTTTGGCCCTGTGGTGGCGGGCTAGACGGCGGCCCTCCCGTACCGCTGATGCTCGTGCTGCCTCGTTCAGTCCAGCTCGGTTCAGTGAGTTCTGCGAAGATTTCTCCTGGCGCGGGCGTTCAGCTCAGTCCAGTGAGTTCTGCCAGGTAAACTCCGCCCGGTCCCTGTTCATGGCTCCAGCCTCTTTATGTTGGGTGGCCTTGTCGTTCTGTCTGCGTTGTAGCTCGGTGCAGTAGCGGTGGTCTTGCCTCATTCTGTGTACTATATTGTAGCATCAGTGACCTTGCTACACCCATTCTGGTTTAATGATTCTTTGGTGCTGATCCTGTCCTGAAATTCCGGTGTTGTGTCACTTCAGATACAGCTAAACTACTACCTTTTCTTACTGGTATAAGCGATATAGGTTCTGATTACTTATGCTAGATAATCTTATACACTGGTTTGATGTTTTTTTTGTGGTGGCATTGGTCATAGAGTAATTAAAGAAAGGAGATTGTGGCAATATAAGCATAGTATCTTTGTTGTGAGTAAGATACTGAAGTTCGCAACTTTGGCAGTGATAATGTAAAGTTCCTAGCATGAAGACGTTAGTAAATAATTTAATATTAATGACAGTCATACCACTACTTGTCCTGATGTTAAAAATGTTGACACGCATCATGTCTCTGATACTGATTTGTGGTTATATGATACGAATTACAGGGTTTTAAACTGTTAGAGAAGTTATTGCAAGGTATTTAAACAGCTTCTAGCATTTGATGAGACAAGTTCTAGAGTATACATCAACACTAAATAAGATTCGTGCGGGTGAGCATGCACTGTGAGAAAAGGCACAGAAAATGAAAGATGTTGAATTTTATCAGAGAATAACTAGCACACCATAAGTGGTTTTCCCACCGCTATTACAATATGAAAACAAGCACATATGTGTGGGAAAGAATATGTACATGAATGTTCTAGGAAATCCGACGCTTTCGATATTAAGGATATACCGTTGGCACTCCCACAGTGACATTAGTAATGAGTGCTTTATGATAATCGGCTGCTCTTCTGTAGGAGAGAATTAAATTATATTCATAAGTCTCATAATACATCTAGGTATGGATAGTGTACATTTCTGTTGTTACATTTGTGTTTTCCAAACATTTTGACTTGCAGAGTCTGAATATTCAATCCCCTTATTGCAATTCCTATTCTGGCAACTTTCGCCCTCCATCTGCGGTGCTTATCCGCCCACCACTTCCACTTCCACGACCAGCCTGCTCTGCCCCGAACCATATTTTCCCCTTCTGTAGATTTCACTTTTATATTTGTTTACCTTCATATGCCGATCCCTCCCAAGCTCCCCCACCACCCACATGAATTTCAAAATGAATCGTTGTTAAAAAAAATCCTTTGTTATGATCTCAAAAAGGAAGACAAAAAGTAACAGTCCGAATCGAAACAGCGGATACGGGTGAAGTAGGCTTCGGTATAGCCCAGGATATGCCCAGGCCTCCAGCGGCTAAACAGCTTCATATCACGTTGATATAGCTCTCGCTGACGCTATGATTTACGTTAATGCTTGTGTATCTGAAAGGTTATTTTGGCAAGAGGCTGAAAAATTAATTTGGTATTCTACGGAGGAGTAAGGGCGAGTGCTAAGATGATGAAGGTGGAATTCGTACCTATTGAGGACGAGGCCTGGGGAGAGTTGCCAGGTAGGCAGGAATGTTGCTGTATTTACCGCCGGTCTACCTATGGTTGACCGGCAGCGACCTTAGCTTATCTCCCGCTTGGTCGGCCTCTCGCTCCGTCCCTTCGATTGAGCCTTGACCTTCGCCGCCCACTCCCCTTCGCTACGGTAGAAGTAATCATCTTCCCGAGTCTTAGCCACGACCTTGCCTTGTTTTGGATCCCTGGCGGTCGTTTACTCGTCAGGCACAATAAGTTCTTGCTATTTTGATATCATTATCGTTATATCATTTGTGTTTTCACCATTCACTTTTATCGAGCTGAAGATACATATACTTAGAAGATTATGATGATTGGCTGAATACAGAATGACCAACTACGCTGATATTTTCAGATTATTATCATCATCAACCTCTCAGTTATCAAATAATCATCACCATCAACCTATCAGGTATCACCAACCTGCTGAGGATATCGTCGCCTCGACAGAGAATACTGAATGTTATGATTTTAGTATTATAATTTTCAGGACATTTTGGAATTTTGTGACTATTAAGATATGGCCTTGAACCTTGATATCATATCATGCACAGATACGTAAATACACCACATTAACCATCCAGTCACGATAATCTTGGGTAGATTAATTGGACATGATTGATCATATTTTGATACTAATATATTATTCCAAAACATGTGCCTGTATATTCTGATAAGTTTTCCCTCAGGAAAATTCATTTTTTTTTACTATCGAACTACTTATTGTTTTTCATTTCTCGGTAATATTTTGACAGGTTTAGATTAATATATATATATATATATATATTTTTTTTTTTTATAACGCCGGAATTAAATTACACTATGTATAAGAGGTTTTTTTCGGGAAATATGATAATATGTAAGAGCAGCCTGTGTTTGCTTTATATTTATAGATAGGTGTGACGATTGTAATTGGGTAATGCAAAATTTGTCTGTAGGTTTAAGACTTCATATTATACATGACCACGATTAAGATAAAAAAAGTGGTAATCATGACAAATAACCTCATATATGAATATATACACACATATATGATACGCTTGTACACACGCGCGCGCACAAAAACACACTCGCACACTCACTCACACACTCGCTCACTGCTCGCTTACTCACTCACTCACTCACTCACTCACTCACTCACTCACTCACTCACTCACTCACTCACTCACTCACTCACTCACTCACTACTCACTCACTCACTCACTCACTCACTCACTCACTCACCCACTCACACCGTGCCATGCATGTACACAATTATATAATACTCATATCCGTATTGATAATATGACTTCATAGCACTTATTTCTCTGTTATCTGATGTAAAATGTTTAATTATTTTCATTACAAATATATACCCGCTTTGAAACTGTAGCAATAGTTGTAATAGCAAGATATTCATTTCACCTTTCTAATATCCCGCGACTGGCAGAACTCAATGGTCGTTTTTAGAAAACAGTGAACAAGCTAACGGTTAAAGCACTTTTTTTCCATTTTCTCTTTTTTATTTAGTTAATCGAACAAAGGGAGAGTGCAGAGAAAGTTCGGGCTTTAAGAACCTGTTTAGCCTCAGCCTCTGAAGGTCTCT
>NC_061834.1:19013617-19016117 GCF_019202785.1 Penaeus chinensis | reverse complement strand
GGGGCTGGGAGCAAAGAGAGGAGAGAAGGAGGATGGGAAGGGGGAGGGGAGAGGAAAGGAGAGATGTAGGAGGAGGGTACAAACATTCTCACCTTCCAGTATCCAGGTTAGCCGTATCTAGTTTCCCTCTCCTGCATCCTTTCTCTACCTCGTGAGACTGTTTTTCGTTTCATTTCACGCGGTATTGATCCATCGCATGCGTGCTTTATACTTACAAGTTCCTTTTACTGGCCACGCCGGTAGCCGATATTTAGTCTGCAGACGGCCGTGATCTGTTCAGTACATTCTTTTCATCCTTTATGCTGTTTGATGTTTCTGTCATCTCCGTCTTCATTATCATAGGCATTGTTAATGGCTTTGCCCTCCAATTTTTGCATGTTTTATTTTTGTGTCGACTTCTCTTCATTTTTTTTTTCACAAGCAGATAGTTTCCCGTAAATTTCTTCCTCGTCCCAGAGCGCAGTCCATCTCTCCCCTTCCTACGGCGCTTCCATCCCCTCACTTACCCTCGTAGCCCCCCCCCCCCTCCCGCTCGCCCGCACATGCTCCATCCCTCGCTTTCATGAACGAGGCTGAATGGCAATATCTCGGTAGCTTAATATTCAGCTATGCCAGGACCGTAGTTGGCGCTCGATACATTGCAGGTCTTGTTTTGTGCAGCGTTGCAAGTTCAGTGAACGGGTTACTGCTACAAGCATCCTCCTGAATGTTTTTAGATGTTGCACAGATATATCCTCTGGAACAGTAGTTGGGAATGTGTTAAAGCAGGAAGGGATTGTTTAAGGGAATCCAAGTCATAGTCGAGATTACGATAACTTTAGGTAACACTTATCAGTAATATTCAGTGGCATTTAGAATAATATCAAAATGACGAAGGACAGCCAGTGATTCATGGGGCTGATTTCACAAAAACCGCACCGAACACTGCATGACGACAGACAACGATGGTGCGGACTCGTATGGCTAAATGAAGTATGCTGTTGGTTGGGTTTAATTAAAGGATCTCCGGGGTAAATCCATAGGGACACGCGATGTAGACGTTAGTAACAAGGGATAAACCTTGTCTTGGAGCTTAATAACAGAGCAGCGAGGATCACAGTGACACTGCATTATGGTAAATCTACGGCGATGGACCGTGATGGAGACCAGCGCCAGCGAACCATGCAGAAAGGCAGATGCATGCAAATGTATACGTCCAAGATCCAAACGTAGCATAGGAATAGCAATGGCGAGCCACATAGCAATGAGCGGCGCCTTGGAAGACATGCCATAAATCAATCCCCGCGTCCGACCTGACATCCAGAGACGAGATGAGTGCCAGGTGGACTTCGCGGCCCCGGTGATTAGGCGTGTGGAGCGGGGAAGAGTGCGAGCGAAGGTGGATGACAGTGTGGGATTTGGTGGCAGGGAGGAGGGGACGGGGAGGAGGAAGAAGGAGGGTAGAACGTGTATGGAGAGCGAGGGCGAAGCCAAGGATATCAATAGGTGTTCGCCTGATCGCGTTGCAAATAAAAACCTGAATTTCTCGGCGAAACTGATCCTTTTTGGGTCATATTTTAAACATAGGGATAGAGGGATACTAATCTCACTTGATCAAAACCTCTCTCTCCAGCACAAACACACACACACACACACACACACCTGTGTGTATATCTATTTATATGTACATATATATATATACATAAATATATATATATGTATATGTATACATATATATATATATATATGACTGCCGCGATGGTCCAGTGGTTAGAGCACTGGACTCCGACCATCATGGTCCTGAGTTCAATTCCCCGGCGCGTAAGTCATAAAAATGCCTGTGTTCTGACTGCTAGCTCGAGCCCGATCTCACGGCAAGAAAACGACATATCGCCTTGAGAAGTCAAACGCACGTGTCATAGGGGAAGTCGCCACCACGGCACAGGTGTTAAGTGCGCCAAACCACGGTTAATTAGGGAGGGCATCCAATCAGGCAAGGGTGAGACTGCCAAATATCCTCTCAAATCATGAAAAGAGAGAGGCCGATTTCCTGCAGTGGAATAAATGGCTGTTGGAAAAAAATATATATATGTATATATATGCATATAGATAGATACACATATAGATATATATACATACATACATACATATATGTTATGTATATTGACAAATATATATACATAAACTTATATATATATATATATATATATATATATATATACGCACGCGCATGCACACACGCGCCCACATACACACACACACACACACACACACACACACACACACACACACACACACACACACACACACACACACACATAGTATATATATGTATATGTATATAATACTGTATATATACATATATAATACTATATATGGTAGAAGAACCTACAATGTAAAACTAGTTTACATGGGTTTTTCTACCATAGTATCAACACGGAAGTGTGTTTTCACCACTCAATACTATATATATAATACTATATGTATAAACATATATGTTTATATATTATATATTTGTATA
>NC_061834.1:19006117-19008617 GCF_019202785.1 Penaeus chinensis | reverse complement strand
TACGCACACACACGCAATTTTCATTCATTCATGTGTGTGCAGATTAAGTGGTCTGCGCACGCGTGCATGGCGTCTTTTTATTATTTGCGTTCGTGTTTTTATTGGTTAAAGGAGGAGTAGAAACACCATCATTATTGTTTTGTTAGTATGATTATAGTTATTACATGTCATTACGGCTATTATGGTAAAAGGTATTATCAGGAATATGATTATTATTCTGACAGTAACCACCATTATCATCACTATTAGTTGTCATTCCTGTCATTTTAGAGTGACTTTTTCATATCTCCCGAAATTTGTTGTGATATTATCTTTCGTGATGTTTACTTTAATTTAGATCGTGCATATGACAAACCAAGGAAATAATGTTTAGGCTGCAGTCACACATTATATTCTTGACTGAGGCAGGATTCGAGCCATATTTTACATTTTAATTCATCTTTAAAAGGGCACTGCTGATAATCAAAATGATTTTCATGTTCGCAAATTTTATGATAATCATACAGAATCACAGGTTTGATTATAAATCTTGAACATTTGTTATGTGAATAAACTGTGGTAAGGACAAGAACAATATTGTATAACAGAAACAATAGGCAGCAGAGAGAGCAATAATAGTTGTAGGAGTAAAACATTTCATTCATATTTCATATTCATCATTATAATATTTCTGTCTAGGTTCTACTGAACAAGCTTCATATCAGAGGTCTTGTCATTTTCGATACAATTTCAATCTTCACTTTTCACTGCTATGTACTATGGTTAAGTTTGATTTAGATTTTCTTACTTTTCAATATTATTAGGTATACAATAGTTATTCCTAACGGATTCTGGTTTTCTTTTACGACAGAGAGCATGTAAGAGAAAATGGGCAGCAGTGAATGGGAGGGGTTACTGGAGCGGCGGCTGGCGGTGCTGCCTGGGTCTCGGGATCCAGGTGGGGGCCCTATCTTGGTCATACCGCTGCCACAAGATCCAGCCCTCCATGATGTTGGGGGCATCTCCGCCACCATAAAGTATCTCAAGACAATCCCAAGGTTAGTGTGATGCAGTCCGATCTGATAACTCCTGACTTTTTCAAGCTAATATCCAATTCTATTTGGTGCACATTTTGTGATATAATGTAAAAATAAAAAATATTTTATTTACAGCGTGAGTTCTCGTGACCGCGGTTGGGTGGTGGTGGTGGATGCCCGAGTGTGTCATTATCGTTTGGTAAAGCCCACAGTGAGCACCGTGCGCGCCACTTTGGGCCACATCAGACACCTGTTTGTGGTTCGGCCGGAGGGATTCTGGGACAAGCAGCGTGTCGACTGTCGGAAGAGCGAGGTCGATAGTCAGGTAAGATACTTATTGTGTTAGAGGTCAAGTAAAGAGATGTTACACTGTTGTCTTTATCGTTGATATTTGGACATTATGTTTGAAATACCTATTCCTAACATTCCTTAACAAATTTTGAGAAAGTAATGCATTTTTTTTCGTTTCTCTACATATTTCACCAGCCGATTTATGTAAGTGTAAGCAAGCTGACGAAGTACATGGAGTTGTCGCAGCTGCCGGTTGAGCTCGGCGGAACTCTGGACTACGACCACTTCGCTTGGCTCAAGACGCGCAAGGTGAGTTATCTTAGTTAAAAGGTAATGGCAAGCTCAAATTTTGTGACCCAAGCGTACAATATATACCTTGTTATGCTTGATTTTAAGGAAAAGTATGTTTTCATGGAATACGCAGAGTTCATCCAAGAGTCAGATTACATTGGTTAAACACCCTAGACTTTTATTGTAACAGTTTATTGCAAAAAAATTTTTTTTTAATTCATGAAAAATAAAAAATAAATGTTTTGTTTTCGTTCGCCGTGGGGATAGGCCTATGAAGAGTTTGTAGATGAATGCGAACGCGCCCGTCGGGACTTGGAGACACTGCAGGCGGAGCTGCGCCGGGAAGAGCCATGCAGCCGAGCGTCAACCCTCCACGACCTCCTCTCCGTCAATTCGAACACCTATAATACCATCACCGCCAGACCCGCAATCATCTTCAACATGGGTAATCTTTTATCTTAGATAGCTCTCTATTAGTAGCAAGGGTAATTAATTAATTATATTGTAAATGGAAGTTTTGTATTATTAGTGACACACACACACACACACACACACACACACACACACACACACACACACACACACACACACACACACACACACACACACACACACCACACGCACTCACACACACATATATGAAATAGAAGTAGACACATTTATATGGTATCTAGAGGGGGATAATATATATCAAACCAGTTTACGATAGGATTCGGCACAATCAAAATACTAAGCAGTCCTTCTCTGGCTGTAGGTCAAGAGGTTCTCAAAGTGCTGGAAATGGACGAAGAGTCGGGCTTCCGAGTGTGCGAGGGCCAAGGGGACGCTGCAGAGGCCGCGTCAAGAGTACGCACAATGCTCCACGATCTGCATCTTCTGACCACCGCCGTTGAAGCCTGCTG
>NC_061834.1:18993617-19001117 GCF_019202785.1 Penaeus chinensis | reverse complement strand
TGTGTGTGTGTGTGTATGTGTATGTGTATGTGTGTGTGTGTGTGTGTGTGTGTGTGTGTGTGTGTGTGTGTGTGTGTGTGTGTGTGTGTGTTTATACACGCACGCGCGTGGGTTTAAGCGCGCCTGTATGTATAGTGGTTTCACATAGGTGTCAAGAGAGTAACTACGACAGTTGTATGACTATCAATATGAAGTCAGTTTGATTAATGAGACAAAAAACAATAGAAGAGGAGAGCAACATACAAAATTCATAGTATGATTAGCAGAAAAAAAGGATAAACCTCTTGGCCTCCACCCAAGGGGAGTGAGATGAAACTTCCGGGAGGGAAAACGTCCAATTTCCGGCCCTAAGACTGCGGATTCTTGTTTCTTGAACTTATTTAGTAATGAACTTCCAAACACAATCCACCATTCATCGCGGAAAGCATAGGAATTTGTATGCTTGGTGTATGATTAGGGAGCAAAACTCTCGGTGTCGCTTACCCAGAGTTGGGCAGATTCATCGTGGCTCAGAATTTGGTTAAGGTTCCCCTCGCATATAAACAGAGGGGAGGGACCCACAAACATGTGATCTGGAGACGTAAACATTAAAGAGTTGTAGGTCTGGCGAGCGGAGTGTTCTGAAAAAAAATAGGTTTAGGAAAATACAGACATGTCTTTCCCTACGATGTCAAGTAATTTCGATGTACACATTTACCAGTGATGGCTTTTAACGGGCGAGATGAATGATTAATAACTTGAGATCTTGAGTAAATAAGAGCAGTTGATTTGAGACTTATTTCAAGTTTTGATAGGACCATAAAATTATAGTATGTGTGCAAATATGTGTTTGATTAAGTGTGTATGAGCGAATCTAGAGGCCCAAAGAAATCGACTGCAAACGAGTTCAGTTAACGAGTGCATGAAACCGCGGATTAGAGTGTAGGGTTTGGGGCGCCGTGGGCGTGAGCGAAGTATGGGCCGTGATGTAGAGTGTGGGTGGGCATGAGACGATGAGTGGCAGGCCGCCTGGTCTAATTTTTTTGCCATTTTTTTACTTCTTGACATCCGCAATGGCGTCTGGGTCATGGTACCAAAGGCTATACTGAAATAAAGAAGTAAAATTGGCGAGGAAGAAGGAAGCAATGAGATGGGAAGATGAGTAGGCCGAAGATTTTGAAAGGAAGAGAAACGAAGTGATGCCTGAGTGTTAACTGAGAATAAACGATGGTAAGAAGATAAGTGCATATACATGATGACAAGAAGTGGAAAGGTTGTATATAAAAGGGAAGGCGAGTTTAAAAATATAAATAACCTGAAAGAGGTGCAAATATTGGAGAAAGACGGAACAGTGAATAAAATGGAGATAGAAAAATACGAGATCAAAGGTAAAGCAAACATAGAGCGTGAAAATATGAACGAGAGCTAAGGGGAAGGAAAACAAACAACAATGAGGGAGAAAAGTTGCAAATATAGCTGAAGCTAAATACATAAAATGCAGATAATATAGATAGTTTTCGTGGTCGGACCTGGCAGACAGCAGCAATTAATGTTGGTAAAAATAAATTAATATTAAAGAAATATTTCATAGATTGAATGGGAGAAAATGTTGACACAGACAGCCGTTGGGTTACCAGCTGAAACGAACTATAAAATGTGAGTTGAAAAGATATCAGGCAAAAAGACAAAGTGAAAGAAAGTAGGAGCGTAGGCGAAGAGAACAGAAGGACGTGCATGGTGGAATGGCAGACGTTGGAGGTAAACAAACCAATAAAAATATATACAAAAAGAAACAGCGCATGGAAATAATAAAACAGTAAAACAGATGCTCTCAATGCAAGGGAACCAGAGGAGGGGAGGTGGTAAATAAACGCAAGGGGTGCGAGAAAGTAAGAGGGAAGCCCGGCAGTGAAGTGACACCCTTGGAGAAGGCGTGTAGGCGGCAACTGATAAAAGCAGAGGTGGGTGTTTACATCCATAATCAGCTGTGAGTGTGACGCCTCCTCTCGCGGATTCAGATACCTTGCGCTACCAGACACAGCATTTGCTTTCTCTTCAAGAGCCAAAACCTTTTGGTAACTAATAATGCCCTGTAATATCCTGTCTGTAGGAGTGGAAAAATAGAACAAGTAAATATTGTTATAACAGTGTCTTTCTTCCTTTAAACAGAAATGTTTTGGCTTAATTTTTATTCTTTTCGTATGGTTAAATGACAGTTCGAAAGTTATTCTTTGCAAAGTTTGTGTAGGATGGACTGAGGGATATTTAAAGGAGATTTGTTATATTCAATCGTTACAATTTTATGAAAATATTTGTACAGCTGCTATTAGTTCAGTAAATGCTCCTTCTACAATAGTTAAATAAGATGAGCATTTCCATGTTAGAAATCGTTGACTAAAAGTTTTGCCCCTAAAAATGGGAATTTGTTAGTGTAACTGGCATTCGCTTATGAAATCTTCATGTTCACTCTCACCGCTGCGTGCCTATAGTGACACCATGCCGAGTGGTACCAGTGTCATCACTTTTCTTCCTAGCGCACCGTCAACGTACTTTCATGTCACCCTGGCGTCATCACCGCATCACCACACTCAAACAGACACCACGCTCGCCGCTCAGGTAGGCATTGAACCCCAAACTTTCCACTGGTCATCAGTTGCTGTCATCGAGTCAACGAAGGCAACATTACGCCATGGGACCTCTAATTTTACAGCGCTAAAAATACCCCCCGTCATCTACACACAAGCTTGCGACCGGGACATCGTATGTCTTGGGCACATGAGGCGTTCGTGATGGATGCGTCAACAATATTCCTTGGTATTTCAAAACAACTATAAACAAAATTCTGAACGTTGGAGAGTCACCAGCCATTAGGCACGGCATGGCTGACAAACGTTAGATAATTTGGAAGAATGAGATTGTTTTACTTGGATGGAAATTATCGCTCAAGTTGTTACTCGAGCGAAACGTGTTGGAAGAGGCAGGGCGGCGAGTCCTTGACATGATGCACGGCATACATTGGGAAAAGCGTCTTTTCCAACCTCCGCGATGAAGATCTGGCGTCCAAGATGGTTAATGAATGGCCTTGAAATGTATTTCTTGGCTTGTGAGAAAGAAATGGAAGAAAAGGTTTGTTGACCACACACACACACACACACACACACACACACACACACACACACACACACACACACACACACACACACACACACACACACACACACACACATACACACACACACACACACACACACACACTCACTCACTCACTCACACTCACACTCACACTCACACTCACACTCACACACTCACACTCTCACACATTCACACGCACACGCACACGCACACGCACACGCACACACGCACACGCACACGCGCACGCACATGCACACTCACACGCACACGCATACTCACGCGCACACTCACACGCACACTCACACGCACACGCATACTCACACACACACGTACACACACACACACACACACACACACACACACACACACACACACACACACACACACACACACACACACACACACACACACACACATTTTATGTATATATGTATGTATGTATGTATGTATGTATGTATATGTATCTATAAATATGTATATGTATGATATATGTATATATATAAATACATAGATACATACATATGTGTGTGTGTGTGTGTGTGTGTGTGTATGTGTATGTGTGTGTGTGTGTGTGTGTGTGTGTGTGTGTGTGTGTGTGTGTGTGTGTGTGTGTGTGTGTGTGTGTGTGTGCGTGTGTGGTATGAAATTAATAATAATAACGAAAACAAAAAATATAATTATTTTAATGATATTCAAGTATATAATGTTATGAACAATAATGAAAAGATTGATGATAATCTTGATAATGACAACATTTATATTGCTTTTCATAGGCGTTAACTATGAAAATCAGTGTGAATGTAAGATAAAGATGTACATATTCCAAGTTCCATTCCATTTGTGGGCTGCGAGGGGCTGTATGGCGCGGGGCGCGCAGAGGGCAGGGGCGGCGGGGAGGGATTAAGAGGGCGGGTGGTAAGGTACCTGCGCGGGGCAGTGCCAGGTGCCAGAGTGTGACCCAGGGCACGAGAGGGAGCCAAGAGTGACGACCGTCTCCCTCCGCTCGGCTCTGTCCCGCACCGCACCTCCGTCCCGGGTGATACTCGACTCTCAAGCTCACGAAGCCAGCATGGGATTTTACGGTCTTTCCGCCTCAGGCGCGCCGAAGTCGTTCCTGGTGCCTTCGCTCGTGCCGGAAGCTTAAGTGCAGTATGGCTTGCGAGTGCGGTGTGTGTGCTGTGTAGTGAACGGACCCTTTTGCTAATAGACGATAAGGGAGTTGAAGTGGTGCCTGAAATATACAAGATTGAGTGTTGGTTCACTTTGGATGGCCGGTGCAAAGAGGCACTGTAGTTCTGTTGAATAGAAACGACAAAATATATTACCGTCCTTTAGAACTAACACAGGTAAGTCTGGCTTATACATTACATTTTCGATGAATATGTTTAATTCTACTCCTTTCTTTTATTATAATTGGAAGAGACATTACTTCGTGGTGTATATTTCCCTGTGATAAAGGTCGTACAAGTACTTCACTTGTGGAAATACCTGTAGGCTTTCAAATTTTAATGTTACCAAGAGCTTTGTAAACATGCCTATTCTTGAAATGACCCCAGCACATGACACTATATGATTTTCATGCTTCTGTTTACTAATCTCTATCAGCCCGTAATGTAGTGTTTTCTCCAGACATCAGTTTTATAAACGGAGTATAGTCTGAAGCTGAATAGACTGGGGACAGTATGAGGATATATATGTGAATACAATAGGCCACCACAAGTCAGGGATATAATATCTTTAAGGTAAAAAAGTGTAAAGAGGCTAACGGTAGGCTAGAATTCACTGAACAAAAAAAAGGTACTTAATCGAATGTAAATAGGCTCTAATCATACCTCTTGATACCATAGAATTTATGAAAATGTGTTTTCCAATGCAACCACAAATACCCGACACAGTTGCAGCGAGCACATCACTTCACAGTCCCTTCACAACATCAAAAAACTTCCCGAGTACATTGGCATAAAAAAAAATACGCGCGGTGAGAAAAAAAAGCTAATGCGCCGGTTTCTAAGGATTTAGAGGCTCAAGAGTTTTATAAATACCGACCAGAAGGGATTTGTTGGCGGCCAACTGATAGTACTCCGCCACTTGGACACTCATGGCGGTCTTGTTCATTCACAACAATTCTCGGCAAAGGTTAACAATATTTCATATTATGTCGTATATTGTTAGGCTATGGATACAAGACAATTTTCATTAAAAAAAAAAATATATATATATATATGAATCAGAGTAGAGAGCAGTATAAAACACAGATAAGAGTCTTATATTCAAGTTTGCGCGTAGCACGTAAATACAATAACAAATAAATAAGATTTAAACGTTTAGAAAGAAACGAGAAAGTTTATGGGGCCCTATTTTGCGGCGGAGATGAATCGCTCTTCCGAAATTAGCAAACTCGGTGTTCTGTTGCCATATGTAAACTTCACCTGGTGCTGTTATCTAATCTTAGTATTAATTGTTAGTACTGGTTACATTTCCCCGTACATGATGTGTGCATAGATTTTAAGTGGACAAAGATAAGCTAGACGAATTAGAAAGGAGAATATCCAGTGTTCATCAGACGTCACAGTTTGTAAAAACAAATACAACAGCAGAAAAAAGAGAGAGAGAAAAAAACGAAAAACGTTAGGCAAGGTCGCCTGGCCTTTTGACTTTAGTATGGCAAGATGAATTTTGTTAAGATGATTAAACACATGTCTTTATCGGGAAGGTATCACGAGAAAGGTAGGGTGACTCCAAGAATATGATCTATCTGATACAAATACATATCTCTAATGCTGTGTATGTTAATGGTCTTTTTTTTTTTTTTTGTCCATTTCCATATCTTTAGGTTTTTGTTTTATTTATCTGATTTATATGTGTATTTTATTTATTTACTTACTTATTTTTATTTATTTATTTACGTAATTTTCTGTAAAATGCTCGAACGCAGTTATACCTTGCATCAAAGGTATTCCGCTGATGTAAGTACGTATGAGGGTTAGGCGTATTATAAAAAGGAATTTTATCTGTTCTCGATCGGCTAGTATTACTCTCCGACATATGTTGCCTGCCCGCATCATTATTTTTTAGGCGTGAAAATTCCTGGATATGCTCCAAGGGGGGAGCGCCGAAATCTCGGGCCGCGGCTCTTGTACTAATAGTCTCAATCGTGTTTGGTTTTAGAGGAAAGCAGCCTGCTAAAACCCATTTGAAATCTTACCTGGCTCCCAGTGAAAGCTGTGAGGGTGTTGGGTATTTGGGAAGGGGGTAGGGGGTAGGGGGTGAGGACGAGTGACGGAAATGAAGTTGGATAAAAATAAGTTATTACGTCCACTCTTGGATATAGACGTCCACCCTTACCTAATCCCTTTCTCACCTTCCTCTGTCTAGCTCTCTCTCCCTGCCTCTTGCTGGTCTCGCTCCCTCACACTTGCTTCCTTTCTTCTTTCTCCTTTTCCAACCTCCCCTACCCCCCCCCCTCTCTCTCTCTCTCTCTCTCTCTCTCTCTCTCTCTCTCTCTCTCTCTCTCTCTCTCTCTCTCTCTCTCTCTCTCTCTCTCTCTCTCCTCTCCTCCCTCCCTCCCTCCCTCCCTCCCTCCCTCCCTCCCTCCCCTTCCATTCTCATTTCTCACCCCTCAAATGATTTTTATTACTGAGACATACAGAGATGAATCGGTGGTGTATAACTACAGAGATTTTCTTGCTTCGTGAGTGGATTGCGGGGTGAAAATCCACTTAACGTTGATTATTCGCTTTTGGCTTGGCGACGAGCGCGCGGCTCACGAGGTCACCCTGGGTCCCAGACTCTCACGTGGCCTGGGACACACACAACAGCATTCTGCCGGCGCTGCACATTGTCCCTGGGGCATGGCACTCTCGTTCCAATTTGTATATCACGCCGGCACCACACCTGTTGCTTTCGGCAGTTACTTCACGCTGGCGCACATGTACTTGCATGACCGGGCCGTCGTATACATATTTATATCCACTGGGAGTGCATTGTAGCGAATGAAGCTGTGTATATTCACACGAACAGATAGTTATATAGGGAGTGATGCATACTGATATTAACACATACAAAAATACACACACTGCACACAATAACACACACACACACACACACACACACACACACACACACACACACACACACACACACACACACACACACACACACACACACACACACACTCATATCATACACATTACACACACGTACACAAACACACACACACACACACCGGGCCCCCATCATTTCCCAGCGGGGAAGGCTCGACAGGGAAGCCAGGGTCAAGAGGGTTCGGAAGGAAGGAAGGGCAAAGCACCCCTCGCCCGCCGCCTCCCCCTGGCACGCAGCCGCTACCTGTCACAGTGCCAACTTTAACCTACCTATTTCTTAGAAATT
>NC_061834.1:18986117-18988617 GCF_019202785.1 Penaeus chinensis | reverse complement strand
CAAATAAAAAAATATCTGTATATATGGCCTGATGCCAGAACCTGCGTTGGTGGTCTTTTACCATGCTGTGCAGTACTGATTGGCATACGCAGCATTTAGTCGCGCGTCTTGCTCTACTGCTTTTCACTGGCCGGTGGCATTATGGGGGGTCCGAGAGTATGTGCCTGGGTGTCAATGAGTTGGCAGCACCAGGCGCTCATTAACACGCCTTATTAGTGCAAACTTAGATTTTTGTCGTCAGTGATATTTGCTTTTTTACAAACATATACACTCATACAGGTATTGGTAGAATTATCAGACGTGCCAGGTATCACTTCTATAATGATCAGCTGAGCCAGTTTTATTTTCTGTAATGGAACAACCACACATTAAAGTTTTGGTATGTAAATTATTACTCGTAAATCTTATGCACGTCGCCACATGAAGATACTTGGCCTAATAAATGGCTCTCTTCGGGTATTTAAAGCTACTTGATTGTCGCTCATCGAAATTTATATCATCTTTATAATGTTTCCGAAAATCTACCTTTTATATGGAAACATTTGTCTTCCCTGTATTTATCTCACTCCATCACTACTACCTTTCTTTGCAGCGTCCGTGACCACAACGAGAACCTGTTGGCCCAAGAGTCCATCACCGAACGCATTCAGCACATCACTGCCAGGGCACAGCAACTCGACGCACTAATGTTCCCAACGGCCGTCTCCACCGCCACCACCGATCCCAGTCCTCGAGTCGAGACCGATCATGAGGTCAGTTCAGCGTTCTGAGTGATGGTAGCCGGAGGGATTTCCTTCGCCCGGAGTAACGAGACTTCCGGTGGCGATCCTGCACCCCATTCCACTCAGTCCCTTCGTGCAAGCACCTGTTTTCTGCAATTCGCACGCCCACCGCTAGCGCACCGTACACACCGCGCATGTGCACATACAAAAATCCTTTCGTACACTGCATGCCCAGGCTTTGATATTGGAATCGAAACTAGCTTATTGATTATAATGGAAACTTGAAATATAAACAAGGTCTCAGTATATCAGAAACTACATTATATCAGAAGTGAAAGACATAGTTGCTTATGTCATGCCATTCATTCTTAAATATGAGGTTTTGTTGCAGCATTAGAGTATCAAAGCCTTGGCGTGTGGTCGAAAGGTTAAGTGCTTGTTTATAGATTGCACAGTTTGGTTTGCATTATTTATTTGATACCGTTAGGTATTTTGTTGCCTTATTGTTTATTTAGAGGAGTTAGTTTTTTTTATAGATCTTAGAAATATGTTAAAGTAATAATGGTAATAATAACAATAATAATAATCTTTTTAAGTTTATGCACAAGCTTACTTATTTGGAAGTAACTATTGATTCGCTAATGTTGTTCGTGATGTATAGAAATACTGATATTTGTTAATGAATAATTGCTCACACTTCGATATTACTGATCTCTAGCGACACATGTTGAAAGGACTCCAGATATTTGCAATATTTCAATCCTGGAAGTTGACACTTTCCTCTGGTTGTTTAACATGGGATTCCGAAATACCGATTGACACTTATATAAAGCTTATGACTACTGCTATGTGACAGAGAAAATATGACTGGGATAGCTTCTAGGATGATACATAGTTCTACATTTATTTAAAAGAATGAAATAAAAGCCTTTTAAAGTTTAGCAAATTTATAAGGCTGGACATAATAATACATAATAATATATTTGCATTAAATACTTTCCACAAATGGCTTAAGTGAAAAATGCAAGTGTTTAAGATGACAAGTGTTTTTTTAAGGAATATGAAAAGAAATGGAAATACATAGGAGTGATAGAATAGTGGAGAGTAGAGTATATCATCTTCGGTGTATCCCTTGAAGGATGTTTACCGGAAGAGGAGATAGCTCAACAATGCAGCCTGTTGCATTTTATTGCAACTTATGCTTGACCAGGTCCTGACATTCCATATTGCAGATGTCGAAGAAAGGATAGAATTATATATACACACATAGATAAGATGATAATAGTTATATATATTTTACAGTCATCATAAGTGATCAATTACTGTACCTGTCTCGATTTACACCCTAGATTAGTCCAGTTAACAATCAATGATAGGACTGATATAGTCGTATAATTTATGTAATGTAAGTTAAAGGATCTCAGATTACCAGACGAATGTTTGCTTTGGTTGTTTTTTTAATTTTCATTGTCTCCACGCTGTCTTTGACCAGTGTTATGCTTGAGAGATAAAAAGTGTGTACAGGGTTTTTAGAAAGGTTTAGATATTATTAAATTTCTGTGAATACTCATTTGTACAAAAAAAATATTGTTATCTAGACAAATTATTATTTTGTTACGGTTAAACTATTTATTTGTTGGTTTCTGTTGATAACGCTTCCCATTGTTTACATTTTAATAAAAATACTTACATCACGTTTTTCTTTGATTACCTGCACCATCAGTATAGATAGTGTGTGTTTTTGTCTCTGAATGCTACCTGTTGCTTTTGATTAATAC
>NC_061834.1:18971117-18973617 GCF_019202785.1 Penaeus chinensis | reverse complement strand
TCTCCACCTTCTACCTCTGCAGCTGATTCTTCCTCACAGCGACCTTCTGCTACTGCACAGTCTGTTGCTGTTGTTCCTGAGCTCTGTGACTCTGCTTTGTCTTCGGTCGAGGCTCCCCAGTTGCCACACTTTGCCATAACCCCTCAGCCTGGTCATACTCCACCATCACCAGAGTCACACCTTCATACACATTCTGTAGAAGTCTTGCAGCAAGATCATCCAGCTTGCCAACCCCTTTCTGCTCCTGCTGCTGTAGATACACTTTTACAAGAAGCACCTGAAGACTACGACGGTACCCACTTAAACAATGGTCAAGAAACGGCATTGGAACATGTGTCTGAGACTTCGACTATAGATTCCGAATATAAACCTCCAAGTCCACCTTCGCCTCCGCTGGAAGAACCATTGGAGGCCTCAAAAATCGCAGAGGTTAAGGGTCCACTTGTCGATGAATCGGACTATCAAGGGCAGATCAAACCTAGTTATAAGAGTAATGAAGAATGTGATCTGGCCTCAACTGAGCCTGAATTAAATTTGGACGATTTGCCACCTCCACGGCCACCGACTCCGACTGAGGTCGATGAAACACCTCCTCCTAGGCCACCGGGGCCACACGATGTTTATGAAAGCGTGATAGCAAATGTCGGTTCACCTGTTTATGATATCCCACCACCTCGCCCACTCCCCCCTGCTGCGCTTACGATCACGCCGGCCACACCACCTATAACTGATGAGGTTCCCCCACCTAGACCACCGGAGCCACGCGATGTATATGAAGACGATATCGGTCCACTTGCTTGTGATATACCGCCTCCTCGCCCACAACCTCCCTCTACGCTTGAGGTCGCCCCTCCTCCCCTTCCTCTTACCTCTCTAGACGATACCTTTGAAGATGAGGTCTTTGAGCACGCACCCCCGAGGCCTGATCCTCCCAGCGACGACGCTGACGACGAGCGGGAGATGACACCCCCCAGACCCGAACCCCCGCTTGAGTACGACATCGCTTTCCCTCCGCGGCCATCCCTGCCCACTATACACGAATCCTCCCCATCCCTTTCCGACCTGTCCCCCACAAAGGAGGAACCACCGACAAAGACACAGAAAGAAACTACCCCTCCGTGGCCCGAGCCTCCTGTAATGACGCAATTTACCCCTCCCAGGCCAACAGAGGCTGCCATGATGGCACAGCTGTCGCCACCTCTGCCTCCACCGCCACGTGTCGAGGCCGAGAAATCAGCGGCAAAGCTTGTTCCGGTCGAAGTCTTACCCGATACCTCATCGCCCTCGGACCAACCGTACACGTCGTCCTCGCCAGAAAAGTCCGGTACTTCGCCTGAAAAAGAATCGGACTTCGAGCCCGGAACCATCCCATCAACTCCTTCAGGTAGCGTAAACTTATAATACCATATCTGTTAAGGTGTTATCAGTAGCTTTCCTATGTTAGACTTGAGGGAGATTTTGAAATCATTGTTGCTTTTACATAGTAAAATTCTCTACTTTTATTGACAATCTCGAATGAGGAATATCACCTTGAAAAAGATTGACACTGACTATACGTGAATTTTTTTCAGTTATATATGTACGATATTTTATATGATATTTTGTTTCAGATTAATGACCACTAATGCTTCTATACTGTCCATATCCAAAGTCGGAATAAGATCCTACTTTGTCTGTATCAGGCATTAATTTGTACAGGTTTAAGTGATTTGTATAATCAAGTTCCAATTAATATTATCCATGGCAGCCCGCCTTCGGTCGGATTTGTAGATATTATATACATTTTATGACATTTTGTTTCTTGTTTCGTCGGGTAAGTACAACTCGGTGGTTGCCAACCTTTTTATACCAGCGACCCCCTACATCATTTTAAGGCTTAGAGAAGGGGAAAGTATATTCAGGAATCCGTACAAGATTTATATACCTAACTGTAATAGGACATGCTTAACCGTGTATATTTATACTGTCACTGACGAATGCCTAGTGAATTTACTTACCACATTTTTCCCAAAGACTTCACGACCCCCTTGAGGGTCGCGAACCACTGGTTGAGAACCACTGATACTATTTGTTCGATGCTCTGTGAAAGTATTTGAAACACGTACAAAACCGCCATTTAATTCAGTATTGCCTGTAATGATCAAGAATGTGGTCATTGATAAAATAAGCATATTAGAATACCAGAAATAATATCAAGACAAGTGATGTAATAATTCTCAACTACAGGAGCGCAACCAGCAGAAGCAGCACCAGCAGGAGACCCAACGTCTCCACGTCCCTTAGGTCTTCCGCCGCCCTTCCCTCGGCCCGTTGAGGACGAGGACGAGCTCATGAGAAAGATGCGAAAGGTAAGACACCTATGAGCGTCATCGTCTTCTCGCGGTGCTTCCCCTAACACCGCTAAGCACAGAACCAAAAACAGATTTCTCAAAAATATTCTCGTTCCTGTTTATTGACAACCTCTTAATCTCGGCGGACATAGGACACAGTCAAGATTAAG
>NC_061834.1:18956117-18961117 GCF_019202785.1 Penaeus chinensis | reverse complement strand
TTCCCTTTTTTCTTTGCCCCCTCTCTGCGCTCTCTCGCGTCTCTCTACTCGCTCCTCGTCTCTCTCGCTCTCGCTCTCTGCTCTCTCTCTCTCTCTTGCCCGTCGCTCGGTCACTCGCGTTGCCCTCGTCTTCCTCTTCTTCTCTCGCTTCTGTCCCGTCTCTCTTTCCCTCTTCTCTTCTATCTCGTTTCCACTTCTCTCTCTCTTTCTCTTTCCCTCTCGCTTTCCCTCTTCCTCCTTTGCCCTCTGCTCTCGTCCCTACCTCTCTCTCTGTCCCCTCTCTCTCTCGCTCGCTTTCCCTCCTCTCTCTCTCCCCGCTCTTCTTCTCCCTTCCCGTCTCCCTCGCTATCTCTCCATCCCTGCGCCCCCCCTCTCTGCCCGCTCTCCTGCCCTGTCTCCCCCGCACCCCACACCCCCTCTCTCTCTCTCCTCTACCTCCTCTCTCTCTCGCTCGCACTCTGCTCTTCTCTCTCTCTCTTTCGTCTCTCTCTCTCTCTCTCTACCGCCCCCCTCGTATCTCTACTCTTTCTCTCTTTCTCTCATCTCTCTCTCTCTCTCTCTCTCTCTCTCTCTCCTCGCTCTCGCCTCTCTCGCGCTCTCTCGCGTTCTCTCTCTCTCTCTCTCTCTTATCGGCTCTCTACTTCTTCTTCTCTTCTCTCTTCTCTGCTCTCTCTCGTCGCGCGACTGCGATCTGGCCCCTGCGCTCTCGCTCGCTCTTCCCGCTCCGCGCTCTTTCGCGCGCTTTCCCTCTCTTTCCCTCTCTCTCTCTCTCTCGCTCTCGCTCCTCCTGCGCCGTCTCTCGCTCTGCGCTCTCTCTCTCTCTTTCCCTCTCGCTCTCTCTTCGTCTCTCGCTCTCGTCTCCTCTTTCGCGCAGTGCTCGCTCGCTTCTCTCGCTCGTCTTTCTTGCCCCTCGCTCTCTTCTCTCTTCTCTCTCTCTCCTGTTCTCTGCGTACTCTGCTCGCTCTCTCTCACTCTCTTTCCCCTCTCCTTTCTCACTCTCCTTGCCCCTGCTCGCTTTCCCCCGCTCTCTTTCTCCTCTTGCTCGCTCGAGCTTTCCCATCTCTCTTCTTCTCTCTCCCTCTCTCTCTCCCTCCCCTCTCTCTCCTCTCTCTCCGCCATCTCTTCTCGCCCCCTTCTCTCCCTCGCTCCCCTGCTCCCCCTCAACTCCCCTCACCCCCGTGTGTCTCTCGTCTCTCCCTCTCTCTCATCTTCTCTCTTCTGCTCTCTCTCTCTCTCTCTCTCTCTCTCCTCTCTTCTCTCTCTCCAGTCTCTCTCTCCCTCCCTCCACCTCTCCCCACTCTCTCTCCTCTCGCGCTCTCTTCTCATCTCTCTCTCTCTCTCTCTTCTACACCTCTAATCTCTCTCTCTGCTCTCTCGCTCCTCTCTCTCTTCGCCTCTTCCTCTCTCTCGGCTGTCTTGCGTTGCTGTCCCGCGCGCAAGTCCTGATCCTGTCCTAAGGTTGCGAGGTCCACCCCCCCTCCACCCCCGATACCCCAACGTCAGTACTAGCACCAAACCACCCTCAACGCCCACCTTCGCCTTGCCACTGACCCCTGTGATCACCAACCGTACCGGGACGATGTCCCAAAAACCCGCAACCGCCCTGCAACACAATGAGTACAATGTCACCAGCCGCCCACCTCCCCTGGACGTTACGGACACTACGAAATCATCCATTAGAGAGCAAAACAAATTTGGACAGGGATGTATAGACCTCCAGGAAGACTTAATTTCTTAATTCATTATGTTATATTTTACCCTTATTGCATACACCAACACCACTAACTGGAATGATTTTGGCCAAGCTGGAAATCGACCATAAATCAATTGCACTAAACCGGCATACGATTTTATCAGTAGCTTTCAGAGAGATTGGATCAGTCCACCATGCAGTTGACATGAAGTATTGTTGCAAGGCGGCTCTTTGGCACCTTCACTTTTACTTTTCATTCCGTATCCTGATCAACCGCTGAGCCAAGATAGTGAACGCCTGACTCACCTCATCGACTAGTTCATGGCCAATTCATGTGGGTCATTACCATTCTGCAAAGTTAATGTTTAGAAAGAACACAACCCTTTGCTTTGATAGCTACGGGCGGAAATCAGTGTTATGTCAAGTTGTTGTGCATTACCCCCAGCGGGTACATGGCTCCAAGTTGTCAATTAGGATTTATTGTCAATTAATCTGCTGAGTACTCATTCGGGTGAAAAGTTTGGTTGTCAATTTCACTTAACATTTTGGTCTGATTGTGTTTGCTCATGCAAAGGAAAGGGTTGTAACAAACGAAATGGAAGACCATTTTAAAGTCTTCACAACGCGGCGGTGGTACCCTCTTGAGTGCCCTCTTGCCGACTCGAGAGTCTGTACATTTTCTGGCTTCGTTGAAATCCCCAAACACTAAAACGATGACAGGTCTTGATTCCATGCTCTACGGCCTCAACATGGAAATAATAAATGCATTTGGCATTCTTAGAGTCAAGTTATCGCTGAGGAGTGGCGCAGATTGCTTGTCATATAGCGTATTGGGGACACACGCTGGGGAGAAACTCGACTCGGCGTCCGTCCGCCGAGCTTGCCGCAGCCTCTCAGGAACTCTGGAGTCAGTTGGCCAGGTCCCGGCACCAGGTACGGACGGGATACTGCCCTGTCTCCCGTCCCTACCTTACACGCTGCCACCTTAAGGGACGCCCTTGCACACCCTTTTACCCTAGCTCACGAACAAGGATTTATGTCCATTGGTGCTAATTAGTAAACCGTAGCGGATAATTTGCATACTAGTCATCCCACGGGAAAGAGTGCCATACTTATCCGAAAGATATTATATCAGAAGTGGTAGGAAGAATTCTGAGGATAGGAAGCGAGGTGTGTAGGCGTTGTGGAGCTAAATCTGGGGTGTGGCGTCAGCGAGGCACCGCCCCTCAGTGGTGAGCGAGAGTTGGCGGGTCGCACGGTGGCACCAGCGGGCACGAGCACCCCACGCCCGGCGGGTATATTTAGTGGTGAGACAGGAGCCGTGAGGGAAGGAAGGAAGGAAGGAGAGGCAGGAAGGCATTAGTGAGCCCTGTAGTGTGTTTAACGCGTTAGTGCTGCCCTAACAGCCATGGAGGGGAGGCTGGCGCAACACTAACGGTGCCAGTGATCAGAGAAGCGGTGCCGCGTGTGCCGAGCACGTGAACCTCAACATGTCGGACACAGGAGGAGGTTCAGGTACATCACCCGCGCCCGGGATGTCTGACAGCGAGGGTATTGTGGGGCGTACCACCTCCGCCTCGGGGATGTCTCGGACGTCAGGCACGAGCAGGACCTCCCTCGTCGCCTCCGCCCCCACCACCACCATCAGCACCATTGCTGTCCAGTCTGGAAACACGAGGATTGTCATCGCCCTTCTGCAGGTAGGATGCCCCTCTACAGGAAACTAACAGCCGGGCGGGAGCAGGCCACCCATGCCCTCCCCAGCGCAGCTTCTGTATAGCCAGGACATTGTTTAGCTTGTGGAGTTTTTCGTAGAATCCTTCCACGCACTGCTCTAGGAAAATGTGTTTTTTGTCTAAGTTATTAATAGATAGCGCACAGATAAGATTTGAGCTGCTTGGCTGACCTGCCATAATAAGTCTTAAGAGTCCGTGTGTTGCTCTCTGCATCTAAAGCTTTAGTCATGGCACTTAATAGTTTCCCTATATATGGCTCGGCGTGATAAGATGTAGTTGATTTAAGCCAATTATTTTTTGTGGTTGCCGTCTGTCAGATCTCATCGCGTCAGTTAAGGAATGAGATGTTTAAGATGTCTAAGATGTCCTAGGATGAAAAGGCAAATGTTCTGCTTCCTTAACTGTATAATATTGTAACGTCTAGATAATTTTATTCACTCTCTCTGGACCGAATATCACCTGGAAACTGACATCAGTGTATTAATATTCCTCTTGAGTCAGCATCGCCGGTCTATCGCTGGTCTCATGTTTCACAAGCCTTATGTCAGTTTTTCTCCTTAACATATACATTTTTTTTCTTTTCTGTGTAAACATCTGCTCACTACCTCTCCTCCTTGCAGCTCGGTGATCCTTATGACCTTTTCTACTTTCCACTTACACCTTGTCCGTTAGTGACCTGGTGATGGGCCTGTAGAGACCTCCCATTCTCTTCCTTATCTCCATCCCTCCTTTTCTCCCTTAACTAACTTCCTCTCTCCTTCTCTCTTCCATAACTCCCTCCCTCTGTTTCCTCCATCCCTTCCTTCCTCCTTTCCTTGCTTCCTTCCTTCCTTGCTTCCTTCCTTCCCTTCCCCCCCTCCCTCCCTCCCTCCCTCCCTCCCTCCCTTCCTCCCTCCCTCCCTCCCTCCCTCCTTCCTTCCCTTCCTGTCTCCTTCCTCCACCCTCCCTCCCTCCTTCCCTCCTCCCTCCCTCCCTCCCTCCCTCACCTCCCTCCCTCCCTCCCTCCCTCCCTCCCTCCCTTCCATCCTCCCTTTCCTCCCACGCTCCCTCCCTCTCTCCTCCTTCCCTCCCCCTGACCTACCTCCCTCCCTCCCTCCCTCCTTCTCTCCTTCCCTTCCTTCCTGACTCCTTCCTCCACCCTCCCTCCCTCCCTCCCTCCCTCCCTCCCTCCCTCCCTCCCTCCCTCCCTTCCATCCTCCCTTCCTCCCACGCTCCCTCCCTCTCTCCTCCTTCCCTCCCCTGACCTACCTCCCTCCCTCCCTCCCTCCTTCTCTCCTTCCCTTCCTTCCTGTCTCCTTCCTCCACCCTCCCTCCCTCCCTCCCTCCCTCCCTCCCTCCCTCCCTCCCTCCCTTCCATCCTCCCTTCCTCCCACGCTCCCTCCCTCTCTCCTCCTTCCCTCCCCTGACCTACCTCCCTCCCTCCCTCCCTCCTTCTCTCCTTCCCTTCCTTCCTGTCTCCTTCCTCCACCCTCCCTCCCTCCCTCCCTCCCTCCCTCCCTCCCTCCCTCCCTCCCTCCCTCCCTCCCTCCCTCCCTTCCATCCTCCCTTCCTCCCACGCTCCCTCCCTCTCT
>NC_061834.1:18943617-18948617 GCF_019202785.1 Penaeus chinensis | reverse complement strand
GGGTTAGATTTGATCTTGCGTTGTCACCGTCGAGGCGAGGGGAGTTAATGACTTAATGAAAGGCTTCAGAACTTTGAATTTTATCGTGGACATATTTGGGGAGATTAGTTTGTATCTGGCTTCGGAATCTTTATCTTTTCATTTTGATATGAATCAGAATTTTATATTTCCATTTAAGTGTGAGTTGCATATATAGAAATGCGCGCGCGCGCACACACACACACACACACACACACTCACACACACCTTGCAAACATTACCTATGGCTCAGTTGTTCTTTTATCCTCGTCCTTATTCAAAAGTCGGAGAACCCCTCCACATAACCAAATATCAGCGCATCCGATGCGGACTGGACGAAGCCAGCGGCCCGAGGGAGCGAGGTGAAGCGAAGGGAAGACGCCACCCCGCAACGCCTCGTCCTTACTGTCAACTATGAGAGTATTTCTGGCTCCCCGACGTGCCGGACCTCACCGCCCAGCAGCCTCCTCATCCCGCTCGATTTCCTGCTCGACCTTTCTTATCTTGTACCTGATTTTGTACTTCTTCCTGTTCGGCCGCTTCTTCGCGCTTTTGTGTTCTTCTTTTGGTGCGAATCGAAACATCCATTTAGTTGGCGTTGTATCTAAAATTTATTTTGCCTTTTTCCATGTTTATGCCTCATTCACACCGGTATGTTCTAAAGATTGTGCAGTGTTTTGCTCTTTTTTAATTAACTTCTTACTAACGAATGTTATTGCATGAGTACCATCGTATGTTGTTTGTATTGACGCCGTCTTTTCGAACCACATGCTCCCTATATCCGGCTCCGTATCTGTTCTTGGCCCTTCTTTAAACACGTCGTCTACCTTCCTTCCCCTCTCCCTACCTTCCCTACCCTATCCTTCCCTGTCTCGCGCCTGGGTTGTGTCTGGCAATTTAAGTTTCGGCTTCACGAATGGTAACCTATCCGAAACTTGTTTTTTTTCTGTCTATTTATTAATCTATTTTATGGATGATTATTTTCAGCATCGCGGCTCCTTAATTATGCAAGTAGGGTTGCACTTCAGCCAACTGCATAATTTACATTACCATAAGCTTCAAGTAACTACATATTTCGGCCAGTCTCTTCAAGTTATTCCTCAAATTACCCTTAACAATCTGCCAATTCCTCCTTCCATTCTAGAATACAAATTCCCACCGCAGCAGGACAGGGACCCTTAGAGTAGTTCTTGCGAAGCGGGGTCACTCCAGCGGTAACATCTGAGAGGTGAAACCGGAGTCTCACCCCGTTCCCTTTTCCCATATGGTTCTGTTTCTCCACTCCCGCCGGCGGTAGGCTTAAGTCGTGACTGGCACTTCCGCTGATCTTCACAGTGACACTGTATGACAGCTATGCCTGTGTCAAGATCTTTCCGTATCCTACTTTCTTCAAAGGGATATTCAGCAAATGCGATGTTTCCCTGAATCAAAAATGTGTTATCTTTCATATACTTAATTACCTTGTGGAATCTCAAAAGCATAAGAAAAATGTAGTTAAAATATACATAACAGGTTAATGTGTGAGTGAGAAAATGTGTATAAGGCAAATATGTGAAAGGGAAAAATTATGAAATCGATTTTACTCTGTCAGTTTTACCATTCTTCTAATTTATTTTTTGATTACTTCCACTGTACATCATTTACCCGCTCGTTTTCTATGGGAACCTGGTACTCAATGCCTCTCCCCTCAGTAGGTCTACTCTCGGTTTCCTCACACACCATCCTTTCCCACTCTTTCCACTCCTTTTTCCCCTTTAATTTCCCCCTCTTTTTGCCTCCGCGTTTCCCTTTAAATGCTAGAATGTAAACAAAAAAGCTCTCAATGTCGGCGTGTTTGTTTATCAACTGCATGCCGGAGGTCGAACCAGTCTCGTAACGCCGCTTCCCCCAAACCGCACGCGCGTCGAGCAGGCCTCAGACTTCCTCTCATCTCCATCCTTCTTGGGTGTGAAGCAGGCCTAACATCGCGACGGTTCGGATGCGGGAAAGTGTGCCATTTGCGTTACACTTGGAATCCTTATCTTGGTGATTCTTTATGTTGAAGCCGCGTGGCGTGAAGCGTTTTTTGTTTTCTCATCATTTAAATCGAATTCACCGGCTGTAATTTTTGTCTTAATATGAATTAATATGAAATTGAAATATCGGCGTGTGTGTGTGTATGTGTGTGTGTGTGTGTGTGTGTGTGTGTGTGTGTGTGTGTGTGTGTGTGTGTGTGTGTGTGTGTGTGTGTGTGTGTGTGTGTGTGTGCGTGTGTGTGTGTGTGTGTGTGTGTGTGTGTGTGTGTGTGTGTGTGTCTGCGTTTCTGTGTGTATGTGTGATATGTGTCGCGCAGATTAGGGCAGTTTGTTAGGACACGAACTTAGTAATACCGGAGAGGACACTTGACAGGCGTCGTGTGGGCGACACACGGCCTCTTCGTCCTCCCAAAGGTCGTGGGCGTGGCCAAACCCCCTCCTGCCAAGCGTGAGTCAGCCGCCCTCCGCACGTCACAGGCGCTCGCCCACTGGGAGGTTCTGCGCCCGCCCCCACGACCCGCCGCGCGGCCCGGCATCAAACCGTAATAACTCCCTTGATGGTAAAAAACGCTGCCAGCCCAAAATACCCGGTGTTATTTTAGCAACCACATACCATTCACTTAGTTGTCCCGGATGGCAGAATGGATGAGGATTTCACGACAATGTTCTCGCCCACGTACGGGAGATGGCAAAGAAAACTAAAAAAAAAAAAAAAAAAAAAAAAGAACATGGCGAGAGAATTAGATGCGAGGCAATTACCACGATGGTATACCCAGTTTACGAAGTGCATTTGGCATCTTTGATATAAACTTAGGCTGAAAGCACATTCCATTCGACTTTCCTTTCCTCCTCTCCTTCACTTCTATTTCTCTTATCTCCCCTTTCGCACCCCAATCTCCTATTATCTTCTCGGCCATTTACCCTCTTTACATGCCAGACATTTAGATGGTGCTGCATGTATGCGGTATTACTGCGTTTCCATCAAGAAGAATTATTCTTACAAAGGGCTACTTTCTGCACACACACGCACACTCGCACAGTGTCTCGTTGCATCTCTACTCTTTTATCAGGGCTTCAGAGCCTGCTGCTTCCTTCCCCCAAGTCTAACCATACACTCAGTCTGGATTGCGTCATGTGTGGTTTCTCAACGTTCTCCCCTTCTCATTACAACAATTTAGTTGTTTCACGTCACGACTGACGCCGTAGTTTTTTGCGCTCTTCTTTTACTTTCGTAGAATCTATTAGTCTGTGTACTTACGTATCAAAATAAAGAAGCAGTATTATATTCTCCTGAATACTGCAATATTTCTCGGTTTCGTTACTTGTCGTCCATAAGTAAGGGTGGGACGCCCCTTTGCTCGTCTAATTATAGTTTCTAACCTCACTTGTCACTCTGCCTTCTTACAGCCTGCCTTCTTACAGCCTGCCTATCAGTTAGGGTCAGATTTGCGCTGTCGCCCTTACCCTCACGTAATGAAGTCATCAGTTCTTCTCCCCATAACCATGAATAGCTTGACGTTGCTCCTTTCAGTCTCATACTCTGTAATTCCCTCCTATTCTAGTTTAGAGTTTCTTAAAGATATAAGTTTTGAAAAAAATACATGTCAGTTTATTTTCCTTTCTTTTTTGTAGTTTCTTCTTTTTGCGTCTAGACTAAAACGTTTGCGGAGACGTATGACTTTCAGGCTTCATTTATTTCGAGATGGCCAGTCGAGACAGGCTGCATTAGGACAAAGACACAGTTGTTATGTCATACAGTCTCCAGGCATGTGGTGCCCCTCCCACGTCCCCCTGATTAACAAACACACGTGGCTTTTATGGAGTCGCCTGCCTCACTGTGCCTCATTGTTTGGACGCTGTCGCGCTCGTCGCATGAGCAGTTGCTGTCGGGCTTTCATTAGACGGAGGAATTATGGGAGAGATATCGAATAACATCGGGGGAAAATTTTTCGTTAGTTCCCGCCCTTCCCCTTGCTCAGTATCCCAGTGACCCATAAACCTGTGGGTGCAGGTCAGAGGTCACGAGAAATGTCCGGGGTTAGGTCCGCGTGGCACTGGTTTCTGGTTACCCTAAATGGCGCCTTGATGAACACGGGTGGCAGCCGAGTAGGAGCGAAGGGCGCGGCAAGCAGCGGGGCGAGGGGATACCCGGGGTATTAGGGTAGCGGTGAATGAGACGAGGCATTGCGCAAGGTTTATTTAAGGAACTGAATTTTTATTAGATTCTCTGTTGACTCCTTTCATTTTGGTTTCATATCATTACGTATTTCTCCTACTTCTCGCTTTTACAGACTTCCTGTCCTTAAATTCCTCTTCATTTTTTGATTTCCTCGTTTCCACTTCTTTCACATCTATTTCCTTAATTTTCCTTTACCTTCTATTCCCCCCCCCCCCTCCTCTTTCTACTCTTAATCCGTCTCTTATTTGCTCTCCCCGTCCTTTTCTTATTTACCCTCCTCCTTTTGCTCCATCTCCGTCTTCCTCTTTCTCTTCCGCTTCTTTCTCCTCCTAGATCTTCTCGTTTTTCATATCCTTTTCCTTCTTTTCCTTCTTTTCACCTTCATTTTCCTCCTCTCCTCCCTGTTCTGCCCATTATCTTCGTCTCCGTCTTTTCAGCGCCGAACGCATAAATTTACATCTCGTAGTACTACTACACGATATTTCTAATTACAATGAGTATAACAAAAAAGTGCTGAGAGGTATAGTAATTTCACGTAACTCGCTGTAGGCACGTGTAGGATTTTTTTTTTTTTTTTTTTTTTTTTTTTTTTTTTTTTTTTTTTTGTGAATACTCAGCCACTGAACGAATGCCGGTCTTCGAAGTTTTTCGTTCTTACCCCGTCAGTCTTCAGACGTTAGCCTTACGTCAAAATGAAGAATGAGAATCAAATGGGTAGTTGTGGATTTGAAGGCCATTTTCTCCCAATATAGAACCTTAAAATTAATAAAAGCGACAAGGGCACCGAA
>NC_061834.1:18931117-18933617 GCF_019202785.1 Penaeus chinensis | reverse complement strand
GAAAGGGAGGAGAGAGAGAGAGAGAGAGAGAGAAGAGGGAGAGAAGAGAGAGGAGAGAGAGAGAGGAAAAGAGGAGAATTTGAGAGAGGAGAGGAGAGGAGAGAGAGAGAGGGAAAAAAGCGGAAAAAGAGAGAGAAAAAGGGAAAAGGACAGGAGAAAAGAGGTAAGAACAAAGAAAAAGGGTGAAGGAGAGGAAGAAAAAGTGAAAAGGAGGGTGGGAATAGAAATAACTGGTGGAAAAAAAGGAAACACAGCAAGACAAGAAAAGGAAAAAAGAATAATAATAGTAATGGAAGATAGTTAGGTGAGGGAAGAGAAAGAGGAGAAGGGGGGGGGAAGGGAGGGGAGTGAGTGAAAGGAAGAGGGGGGGGAAAGCGATAGAAGAAGGAGAAGGGAAAGAAAAGGGAAATAGATAGAAACGATGAAGAAGAGAGAAGGGAAGAAATGAGGAAGTATGAGAGAGATAGGGGAAAAAAAGGTAGGGAGAGGGAGAGGGGGGGGGGAAAGGGAGGAGGAGCGAGCGAGAGGAGAGAGAGAGGGGAGAGAGAGAGAGAGGGGAAAGGGGGAGAGAGAGAGAGAGAGAGGAAGAGAGAGAGAGAAGAGGGGAGAGGGGGAAGGGGGCGAGAGGAGAGAGAGAGAGAGAGAGAGAGAGAGAGAGGAGAGAGAGAGGAAGAGAGAAGAGAGGAGGGGGAGAGAGAAAAAGAAGGGGGGGAAGGAAGAGGAGGAAGAAAGGGGGGGAGAGGGAAAAAGAGAGAGAGGGGAGGGGAGGGAAAGGGAGAAGGGAGGAGGGGGTAAGGGGGGAGGGGGGGAGGGGGGGGAAGGAGGAGAGAAAGAGAGAAGGGGGAGAGAGAGAGAGGGGAGAGAGAGAGAGAAAAGAAAAGGGGGGAGAGAGGGAGGGCGGGGGAGAAGGGGGGGGGGGAGAAGAAGAGAGAGGGGAGAGGAGAGGGGAGAAGAAGAGGGGAGAGAGAAGAGAGAGAGGGGAAAGGGGGAAGAAGGGGAGGAGCGAAGAGAGAGGGAAGGGGGGAAAAATAGGAAAGGGGGAGAGAGAGAGGGGGGAGAGAGAAGAAGGAAGGGGGGGAAAAGAGAAAAGGAGGGAGCGAGGGGGAGAGAGAGAAAAGGGGAGAGGAGAGAGAGAGGGGAGAGGGGAAAAGAAAAAGAGAGAAGAAGAGAAGAGGAGAGGGAGAGAGAGGAAGGGAGCGAGAGAAGGAGAGAAAAGAGAGAGGGGAGAGAGAGGGGAGAGAGGGGGGAAAAAGGGGGGAGGGGGAAGGGGGAGAGAGAGAGGAAGGGAAAGGGGGAAGAGAGGGAAAGGGGGAGAGAAAAGAGAGAGAGAGAGAAGAGGAGAGAGAGGAAAGGAGGAGAAAGAGAGGAAGGAGGAGAGAGAGAGGAAGGAGCGGAGAGGAGCGAGAGGAGCGAGAGAGAGAGGAAGGGAGCGAGAGAGAGAGAGAGAGAGAGAGAGAGAGAGAGAGAGAGAGAGAGAGAGAGAGAGAGAGAGAGAGAGAGAGAGAGAGAGAGAGAGAGAGAGGGGGCAAGAGAGAGAGAGAGGGAGAGAGAGAGAGAGAGAAAGCGAGAGAGAGAGAGAGAGAGAGAGAGAGAGAGAGAGAGAGAGAGAGAGAGAGAGAGAGAGTAGGGGGAAAGAAAGAGTGGGGAGAGAGAGAGAGAGTGGGGAAGAAGAGAGGGAGCGAGAGAGAGAGAGAGAGAGAGAGAGAGAGAGAGAGAGAGAGAGAGAGAGAGAGAGAGAGAGAGAGAGAGAGAGAGAGAGAGAGAGAGGGGGGGGGGGGGGACGGCCGGCTTGCGTACAGGCTAGCAAGTAAACAGTCAACTGAGTCAAATGGGCGATTTTGCAGACAACCATGAAGACAGATGGAGAATCGGATAAACAAACGGACGCAGCAAAAAAAAAAAAAAAAAAAAAAATGTTCCTCAGACGTCCCAAATGACGGCCAGGATCGGCGTTTTAAAGCTACCGCCGTTTGAAACCATGAAACATTGGGGTGTATTCCTCAAGGTCGACGCTGGTAGCTCCGTCGTAAGGGTGGTTGCATAATGCCGTTGCGTGAGAATTACGAACTCCCGATAACAAGCTGTGGAGTACAGAAAGTGCTACACCAGTGCGGCGAAGCAGCTGCCATTACAATATTGTTACTTTTGGCAATCGCAGCGTGTGCACGGCGCTCGACCAAGAGGCGATTTTATTATTCTGTCCTCGAGCATCTTGGTGCCCATCTGCGCCTGAGATGCTCCTTTGAAGCTGCATTGGCGAGGAGATGGCGAGTAGGGTTACCCTATCACGTGATCTTTCATGCGTATTTGCAGAAGAAATAAGCCATGCAAACCAGTAACTGGCGATGGACAATCATATACCATCCTACCTGATATCACTCATCATCATCACCATCATCACTATAATCACCATAGCATAGACAAAGACGCTGATAACGATTACAGACCTCTACTCCTTACTTCCTGCCCCCCCCCCCCCCCCACACACACACTTACTGTA
>NC_061834.1:18923247-18926017 GCF_019202785.1 Penaeus chinensis | reverse complement strand
CAAAACCCCACACACAACACACACACACACACACACACATACACACACACACAACACACACACCACACACAACACACACACACAACACACACCACACACACCACACAACACACACACACACACATACACATACACACATACACACACACACACACACACACACACACACACCCCACACACATCACCAACACACATACACAAACTACCACACACACACACACACATACAACACACACACACACACACACAACACACACACACACACACACAACACACATACACACACACACACACACACACCTACACACACCACACCACACACACACACACACACACACACCACACACACACATACACACACAACACACACCAACATACACACACACACACACACATACACCACAACCACACACACACACACACACACACACACACACACACACACACACACACACACACATACACACACATACACACACACACACACACACACACACACACACACACACACACACACACACACACACACACACACACACACACACACACACACATACACACACACATACACACACACATACACACACATACACACACACACACAAACACACACACACACATTTTCCCCTACTCCTCCTCCAGCCCACGTGCCTCTTCATCCCATTAGCATTACCTTCCCTGCAAGGAGATCTTTGCTTCCCTTCGGATAAGTTCGCCCCAGATGCCTCGTGCCACAGAAGGATATTCATGCCACAAATGGCTACTCATGCCATAAGAGTTAAACACGCCTAAGAGATATAATACCTTAATTGAGGACGATTATGTTCTCTCATGTCTGCATACAGAATGACCTTTCCATCTCCCCGGATGGAACGTCTTCATCCTACGAGGCCGACGGGCTAAGGGACTACTCCCCTCAACTACCGATCAGCTTATCTTGTTATTATTGTTGCTGTTGTTATCATTATGAATATATTATTATTATTATTATTATTATTATTATTATTATTATTATTATTGTTATTACTTTTATTGATGTTATTATCCTTATTATTATTATTATCCTTATTATTATTATTGTTATAACTATGATTATTGTTATTATTATTATTACCTTGATTGTTAAACAATTATAAATAGATTTTTACGAGCATCAGGTGAGGATGAGGGGTGGGGGGAGAGCAAGAGAGAGACACCCTCCTACAGGAAGCGTCTGAGATGCTGGACCTCAGCCAACGGCGGAGAGTCACGTTGATTTGCGTTTGTTTTTAATTCCTTGCCATTAGTAAGCCGTTGTTTAGATATCCATGCCGTGAATAAGCGACCGGAACGGATTTAATAATAATATTTGTTTAATTGTGTGATTTTTTTTTTTTTTTTTTTGGGGGGGGGTATTTTTGTTATCTTTCTTTCTTTCTTTCTCTCCCCCCCCCCCTCTCTCTCTCTCTCTCTCCCTCTCTCTCTCTCTCTCTCTCTCTCTCTCTCTCTCTCTCTCTCTCTCTCTCTCTCTCTCTCTCTCTCTCTCTCTCTCTCTCTCTCTCTCTCTCTCTCTTCCTTTTTTTTTTGTTTCTTTCTTTCAAGACAATTGTTTCTCAACCTTTTTAACACCCACTATACATCTCTTAAACTTCTAACACATCCGCGACCCCTCGATATCAGAGAAAATATGAAATACATTTTTCAAGCTTAATTTTAAAAATAATGATATTCGTAGAAGACATAGCTTCATAGCATATTCTTAATATGAATGCCTGATATATTGGCCTATAATATTTTCACCCAAGGCGACCCACATGTTCAGAACCACTGCTCTAAAGAGATAGATAGATAGATAAATAGATAGATTTTTTAGATAGGTAGAGAGATAGAGAGACGAACGGACGATAGACAAACAGACAGACGGACGGACGGACGGACGGACGGACGGACGGACGGACGGACGGACGGACGGACGGACGACAGACAGACAGACAGACAGACAGACAGACAGACAGACAGAAAGAAAGAAAGAAAGAAAGAAAGAAAGAAAGAAAGAAAGACAGACAGACAGACAGACAGACAGACAGACAGACAGACAGACAGACAGACAGATAGACAGAGACAGACAGAGACAGACAGACAGACAGACAGACAGACAGATAGACAGACAGACAGATAGACAAAGACTTAGACAAAGACAGAGATGTGTGTTAAATCTTTTGTGAGAGTATGGTAATGTGAGGGGCATTTATATGTAGGATCATGCCCTGCGAGCACGCTGAATGTTATCTCAGGATCTGGCGATTCTGGTATGAGCGCGGAAGCTTTATCTCGAAAAGCCTCTCGAACTTATTTGCTTTTTCGGAGACTGAGTTGTGGAAAAAATGCTTTTACACAGGTGTTTTTCGGACTTTATTGTTGTTATTGTTGGTATGATCGTTATCATCTGTATTGATAGTAAGTATAGATATTTTATTATTTTATTGTGATTAATGTTGTGATAATAAAAAAACAGTTATAGTGATGATGATAAAACTATATGATGATTATAAAGATATTAATGGAAGTCACTATCGTTATCCTTGTTGTTATTGTTGTTGTTTACTTTTATTTTAACGATTATTGTTACGATCATTAGTATTAGTATTTGTATCATTATTGGTAACACCAACACTATAATCTTTAGTGATATTACTTTTGGTGTAAAGAATCCACCTGCCAAGACCGTTAGAACTAATGTAAAAAAAAAAAAAAAATGTACTCAGAAGAGCCCGATTGCAGGCACCCAAGC
>NC_061834.1:18913247-18915747 GCF_019202785.1 Penaeus chinensis | reverse complement strand
TGGTAAACATCATTTGCACCTGCCACTGCGTTTCTCAAAAGGACATGTCACATATTCCTAAACATAGTGTTGATGAAAAAAAAAAGAACATGAGTTTGCAGTTAATAGGAAATATTGTGCTAGTAGAACAAACCCAAAGGTTAAATTAAGAAATCCGTATGGCACTTAAAAAGTACCAGAATTAAACCCTTCCACTTGCAACAGATTACCGTGAAAATATGGGTGTTGCTCCCAGATGTCAGCATCATACTGCATACCAAATGACTTACTCGCTATCGCCAGGTGTGTGGGCGAGTGACAGTTGACAGTACACGAAGAACACCTTTACCTTTTCATTAGAGCGTGCGTCTTACTTCCTTCGCTCAGACTCGAGGGTCATCCCGTTTAGGACTGGCGTGGTCATCGTCAAAGAAAGAACTGTTGTCTTGATGCAAATGAAGTTACGGGCTATCAAAGAAAAGATGAGCCTGGGCTATTGTGTCCTAGGCTTTTATAATGACAATAAGGATGCGAGGCGTGCGGGCAGGCCGGAATCATGTAGTTTTTCCTCGAATTAAGAATACCTCACAGAGGATGTGCGTTGTAGATTGGCATATACTTAGTCGTGAGAATAAGTCAAGTGGATAAGATAGAACGGCCCGGCCTACTTTTTATTACAGAGATCCTTGATTCTCATAGTCGTTACTCAATCTAGGACTTGGCTAACTCGACTCGACGGTGGCGGAGAAAGAGAAAACATTAAAGTAAGCGCTGGAAGGAGGGCGTACACACCAAGCACTGTGGTTACACCCTTTGCAATCAGCTTTGGTGCAAAGGATACATTACTGTCAAATTCTCTGTGCGTGTGTGTGTGTATGTATGCGTGCCGGCCCACGTATGTGTACGCCTGTCCCCTTGTGCGTGTGTTTATGTGAGGGTGTTTTTGACAGCGGATGTTACTGCCGTTGCACTCACGCTTGAGGCATTCACAGTGGCACTGGGCCTCGACGGGGAGAGGACAGCTGGTAATGGCGCCGACACACGCATAAGCTAGCATGCCTCTTGAACAATGCTTATAATACAACATGTCTTGCGTGTATGCCGAAAGTTAAGATGAAAGTAAAGGAATTTGGAAGTATCTTTGAATAGAATTTAAACCTTTGGAGTATTAGCTAATATTTTGGCGGTTAAAAGTGACACTGCATCATCAATTTAAATCATACGTTGATGGCAGAACGAACAGCTACTGTGCAACTATATCGCGCAAGGATTGATCTGGTACAGGTGTTGCACAACATGGGTATAATGGATGAAGTATGGGGCACGCGTAGCTTTGGCGCCACTGACGAGACGCCGGGCATGTGCCACCCACGCTAAAAGTGGAGGTTATGGAGAGGGGCTGAAGGGGAGGGGGGAGGTGGAGAAGGGGGGGATGGGGGGATAAGGTGCAAGGGCTTCGGTATCTTTTGCGAAGGGGTGTGTGTGACTCTCAGGAAATTATGTCAGGCGCTATAAATACAACCCAAATATGACGACCGTAGTGCGAGCCTAAATTGGAAGCTCGTGTGCAAGGCGAGGCAGATGCCACTCTGTTGCACTTGTGGAACATGCATGAGTTTTTAATATTTTTATTATTTTTGTATTATTCTGTTATTAAACGAAATATGAGAAAATTGCAATTAGATCATTTTACATTTTTTTTTTTTTTACATTTGTTTTAGGACGTCATGCAAGGGTAATCTAAGAAAAAGCGGAAGAAAACAAAAATTAATTAAAACAAACTTTTTATTCTATGTAGCTACTTATGTACCCACTATCAGTAATAACCTTTTTAAAGATACGATGAGTGCTCTCTCTTTCACTTAATCCTTCCCTTCCTCCCTCTTTCCCTCCTTTCGTCCTCTCTCCCTTTCCTTTCACTCTATATATATATATATATATATATATATATATATATATATATATATATATATATATATATATATATATATATATATATATATATATATATATATATATATATATATATATATATATATATATATATATATATATATATATATATATATATATATATATATATATATATATATATATATATATATATATATATATATATATATATATATATATATATATATATATATATATATATATATATATATATATATATATATATATATATATATATATATATATATATATATATATATATATATATATATATATATATATATATATATATATATATATATATATATATATATATATATATATATATATATATATATATATATATATATATATATATATATATATATATATATATATATATATATATATATATATATATATATATATATATATATATATATATATATATATATATATATATATATATATATATATATATATATATATATATATATATATATATATATATATATATATATATATATATATATATATATATATATATATATATATATATATATATATATATATATATATATATATATAT
>NC_061834.1:18885747-18900747 GCF_019202785.1 Penaeus chinensis | reverse complement strand
AAGAAGTAATATTGTGAAATCAGAGGTGTTTTATGAGTTTTTTTTTAAATCAAACATGATTATAACGAACAATGTTAAGTATTCTATCACTTTCAGGTATGATGTATAATCAAAGTACATATGGTACATACATCAAAACTACATCCATCCTGTCACATATTTGATGTGAATGAACTGCATACTAATAATATCTTATAATCTGCTTCAACAGATATTCGTATTGCAATCAGTGACAAATATGTGAAGTTCCATGAGGATGCTGAGGCTGTAAATAATGAACATGAGAGCCTTGAGAAGCTCCTTAAAGAAGCACACGGAGAGGATATTGTTCCTCAAGTTGAAGCTAAATGGGAACAAGTGCAGAAGTTGTATCTTGATCTTTGCAACAATGGAAAAGCTTTTTGTCAAGATGTTAAGAATGTGAGTAGCAGAATTTTCAACCTTACTGTTGATATTGGAAGAGGATATATAAATTGTGTGACCTAAATTTGTACTGAAATTATTATATATATAGAAATATATATATGTGTGTGTGTGTGTGTGTGTGTGTGTGTGTGTGTGTGTGTGTGTGTGTGTGTGTGTGTGTGTGTGTGTGTGTGTGTGTGTGTGTGTGTGTGTGTGTATGTGTGTGTGTGCGCATATGAGTGTGTGTGTGTGTGTGTGTGTGTGTGTGTGTGTGTGTGTGTGTGTGTGTGTGTGTGTGTGTGTGTGTGTGTGTGTGTGTGTGTGTGTGTGTGTGTGTGCGCGCGCGCGCGTATGAGTGTGTGTGTGTGTGTGTGTGTGTGTGTGTGTGTGTGTGTGTGTGTGTGTGTGTGTGTGTGTGTGTGTGTATATGTATGTGTGTGTGTGTGGGTGTGTGTGTGTGTGTGTGTGTGTGTGTGTGTGTGTGTGTGTGTGTGTGTGTGTGTGTGTGTGTGTGTGTGTGTGTGTGTGTGTGTGTGTGTGTGTGTGTGTGTGTGTGTGTCTGTCTATCTATCAATATATAGGCACATATATATACACACACATACATATACATGTACATGTACATGTACATACATACACACACATACACATACACATACACATACACATACACATACACATACACATACATACATATACATACATATACATACATATACATACATATATATACATATACATACATATACATACATATACATACACATACAAATACACATGCACATACTCATTCAGATACGTACATGCACACGCACCCCCACCCGCATGCTCACACTCACACACATGCACATGTGCACGCACATGCACAAGCAGATATTCATTCTCATTCATACCTTTTCTATATTTGTTTCAAATGACATTGTTTATATATTCAGTTATAAATAATTTGTATAACTTCATATCTCCCTAATACAGGTTGAAGATCCCTTCTTGGATACAAATCGGGCTGTGTTATGTGTAGAGAATATTTTGGAGCAACTTGGCAAGAGGCGTCTTGTCATTACTGACTTGCATTCACACTTCCATATGAAGATCACCACAACTAAAGAGATGTTGATATTATGGAACACTTATAGAGATAATGTCATAAAGGTTAGTAGTTTTCCTTGTCTATGGTTGATATCACTCCTTGTTGGATGTTATTCTGATATAGAAAAAAATCTCCAAGAAATGCCAGTGAATTCAGCATTCAGTTTACAAATACCAACTGCCTTTTCTTTTTCAGATGCAATCAGAAATGTCTAGTATGGAGACAGACTTTTGTCCATTATTAAGAGGAGATCCAGCTGACCCAGAGGATATAGCCAGTACTCTTGAACAGAGGTTGAGTGTTTATGTGTCAGCTGTGAAGAAAACTCAGGAGGATATTCAGAATATGATGACAAGAGCAGAAGTTATGTCATATAAAGGTAACAGTATTAGATGTTCATTGTCTTTTTTTAATGATGAGAATATTGATCCCATTGCAGGCAACAGATCAGATGGAAGTAACATATAAAATAAAAGGATATTCTTAAAAAGTGGAATAAATCAAAGTGCGAATTATTTTTATAATGAATCAGCAAAAAACTGAATGCATATGTAAAATATGTAAAATACTCAATGGACATTTAGCATAGCACTGTATTTTGCATGAAACAGTATCATATTAGAGAAGCTATTGTATTTGTGGATTTCTCTGAAGAAAGCATTTTTTACAGGTGATCAAGGAGGTCAGCGAGATGAAGTTATTGGAGCCCTTCTGCAACTCTATCAGAATCTGCAGAACAAAGCCACTGAATACCAAATCTTGGGGCACATGCTAATCCAGTGGTGCAGAAATATAGCTGAGGTTAGATGTTTCCTGAATTTGTGTTATGAGGCTTAAACAGATCATTTTGTTATGAATGTATAATATATCAATTTTACTACCTATAGTATATTAAATTTGTTATGTTCATATACAGATTCACCGATCTTGTGACAAACTGGAGTCACAATTTGGTAATGTCAGTCTTGATATTGGAGGTATAGAAGGTCAGCTTTTGGAACATGAGGCTTCCAAACAAGCTGTTCTGGAATTGCTCAAATTTGCTCAAAATGAATCAGCAAGTATTGTGACCAAGATCAAGGAACAGGTGTGTGATTTCAGTATTAAGGGTACTGTTTTCATGTTATTGATTTAATATTTCTATAAATTCTTATATTTCATAAAATATGTGAAATTATGTTTTCAACATTATGCATTGTAACTGTAAAAAATATTGTGTCTATTTTTTAGTGTCCCCCTGATGCTGGAGCAAAGGATATTGGCATGATCAATGAAATGTTGGAAAGACGTGGCAGAGTCTTTGAAACTGTATGGTCCCATCATCAACAAATGCTTGAAAGGCAACTCAAGCGTTCACAATATCATGTAGATTTACAGGTTTGTAAATGATGCACCTTTTTATTAGGGATTGTATGGTATTGCACTACTGCATTGCAATAGTTCATGCTATAATGATATATTCTGTGTAATCTGATTGAAAAAAAATATTACAGGTTATCAGCGACCAGCTTCGTGATTTAAGTGAACAGCTAGGTCGCATGCGAGGTCATTATGGTGATTCCTTGGCTGCTGCCAAGAACATGCAGACTGCATTCACACAGTTTAAGATCACTGTTGATGTAAGTTAATCTTGATATGGAAGGATATATGTACACATAAGTAGCCTTTGAGTATGAAAGAGAAATTTAAGGATTAATAAACACTACTCATCTTTCACTTTGATTTAATCTTCATCTCCAGATGCTACAAAGACGTATCCAAACATTTGTAAGCACAGCTGTTAAAATGCTTGGACAAGAGGATGATTCAGGTGAAGTACAACAAGAACTTGCTGAGTTGGAGAAGAAATGGTCTACCTTCCAGAGGCAGGTTGGGGAGTCAGAGAAGTCTATTGAACTGTCTATTGACTTCTTCAAACTTGTTGAGGAGGTAAGATGTGTTTTTAAATAAATTGCTAGGTATGAGAAAGACTAAGTATTTGAAAGATATTATATACTGTTAGGGAAATTATTTTTATGTTGCTGATTTATTGGTTTTATTATGCTTCAGACCTCTCACTTTCATCTTATTTCTTCTTTTAGGCTGAAGATTGGTTTAAGGATGGAAGTAAACTCCTGGTAACTGTAGCTGGTGAATCATCTAACATCCAAAACCCAGATCAGGCTCAGAAACTCAGGAAACGTATTGAGCACTTCCTACATCCAGGAGAGCAAGCTCAGGCAGAGAGAATTACAAAGATATCCTCACTTGCCCTTCAACTGTATGGTTCATCTGCTCCCAGACAGGTACTTCTTTAAAGTAGTCTTATAAAAATCTATTTAATGTGAAGGTTACAGATTGTTTGAGACATTACTTGTACAATATTTGGGAAAGTATATGCATATTGGAAGTTTTATATACCAAATGAATATATATATATATATTTTTTTTTTCCCCTTTTAGATTGAAGTTGTATCTCACCAGAATACACACATGCTTGAAAGCTTTAATGTCATCAACCGTAACCTTGAAATGCTGATTATAAACCTGAAAAGTGCAGAAGATCTCAGAGAAAAGCAGAAGAAGGTGGGTTTTATTTTTAGTTGCACATAAAAACAAATGATATCCACTTTTGCCATGATACTGGCTAGTATTTTTTTTATATTAATCTTATACATATTTATAGGAAAAGGAAGAACTTGCAGCTTCACTCACAGCTGCACAGGCTGAAGCTGAGGCTGCAAGATTGAGAGCAGCAGCAGCAGAAGAAGCTAGAAGGGCTGCAGAAGAGGTGGCAAGAACCATGGCAATACCTGTAGAGCCTATTGTTCCAGAAAGGGTAAGATTTTGGATTTCATACATGTATATACTGTATGATAGATGTATATAGATATAAATATATACATATATACATGCATGTCTATCTATCTGTCTATCTATATATCTATATCTATATCTATATCTATATTTATATTTATATCTATATCTATATCTATATCTATATCTGTATCTGTATCTGTATCTATATCTATATCTATATCTATATCTATATCTATATCTATATCTATATCTATAATCTCTCTCTCTCTCTCTCTCTCTCTCTCTCTCTCTCTCACTCTCTCTCTCTCTCTCTCTCTCTCTCTCTCTCTCTCTCTCTCTCTCTCTCTCTCTCTCTCTCTCTCTCTCTCTCTCCTCTCTCTCTCCTCTCTCTCTCTATCTCTCTCTCTCTCTCTCTCTCTCTCTCTCTCTCTCTCTCTCTCTCTCTCTCTCTCATACACACACACACATACACACTCACACACACACACACACACACACACACACACACACACACACACACACACACACACACACACACACTCACACACATAACACACACACACACAACACACACACACACACACACACACACACACACACACACACACACACACACACACACACACACACACACACACACACACACACACACACACACGTACACACACACACGTACACAGACACACACACACACACGTACACACACACACACACACACACACACACACACACACACACACACACACACACACACACACACACACACACACACACACACTTAGGACTTAGGACTGAAGCTTTCTCTTTCATCAGGTTGAGATTGAGATCCAGACAGAAGCCATCCCTCTGCCACCTGAGGAGCCCCAGAAGCCTGAGGAAACACCACCTGCCAAGAAGGCCAAGCTGATTGATGATGAGCCACAGCACATGCCTCCAGTCTTCATGACACCGCTTGTGGGGGCCACAGTCTCGGAGGGAGTCAAATTCTCCTTTGAGTGCAGGTATGGGATTTTGGGTTTCGTACAGAATGTGTCATTACAGAATGTTAAGAATATAAAGTGCAAAGTTTGAATTACATTACTCAGATGATTCTGGTATTATGATTGTGAAGATGAATTCACAGAAAATATAAAATACTAGTTGTGATGCAGTGTATGGTTGTAAATGAAATTGTAAATATAATTGATTTCCATTTTATTTTTGGTTCTCTCCTGCTGAATGATATGGTATGATGTTATAGAAAAAGCTAAAAAGTGTCTTATTATATTAGTGCAATGGTCTACACTATATTATAGTATATATTTCATGACATCATATTATATTCAATCAAATTTATTATATCTAAAACAGTTTGATTATCCATTACTAGGAATAAAAACAGCTAAATATTTTAAATGTCTTTTTGATACAGGGTTATTGGATTCCCAATGCCTGAGGTTGAGTGGCTCAAGGACAACATGAGTATCTCTGGAAACCCAGATTATAAAACAAGCTTTGAAGAAGGTGTATGTACCCTTACTATTGAAGAAACATTCACTGAGGACTCTGCCCTTTTCACATGCAAGGCAGTTAATGCTGCTGGTATGGCAGAAACTTCTGCAACACTCACTGTTAAGGGTGAGTGTTTCTTTCAGGATTCTTATCTTTGTAATATTTTTGTGTATTAATGTTTATGTATGTGTACATGAATATGAATGCACAGTAATAAATATGTGTATGAAATTTTATTTAACAGAAGCAGAAGCAGTGGAGGTGATGGCACCACCATTATTCACAAAGAGACTTGTAGATTCAGCAGCTGAAGAAGGCTCTTCATATCAGCTTGAGGCAACAGTAGAAGGTCATCCACTCCCAGTTGTTTCTTGGTCAAAAGATGGAAAATGTGTGGATGAATCTCCAGATTATGTCATTACCTTCAACAACGGTGAATGTATGCTCAGATTTGAGGAAGTCTTTGTGGAGGATCAGGCTGAGTACCAATGCAAAGCTACCAATGATCTGGGTGAAGATATTACTAAAGCCAGGCTTACTGTCACAGGTATATTTCTCCCTTTCACCCTCACAGTTCAATTTATACATTATAATAGTTTTCTTGTTACAGTCTGTGTAATAATAACATAATGAAAATTTTGTCAGTTTATGCATATATTTCCCTCTCATACAGCGGTGGAACTCTCTGAACGGCCAAAATTCACAATGTTCTTGAGCAATGTGATGGCAAGAGCTGGACAGAAGTTTAAATTGGAATGCCAAGTTACAGGGAACCCAACTCCTACTATCACCTGGTTCCACAACAATAAACCAGTCAAGGAAACACCAGACTGTAGGGTAAGAACATTGGTAGTTTAATTGTAATTAACCAGGAATATTTCTTAGTTTGTTGCAGATATCATTTATGTATAATAAAGAATTCAGCGTCAGTATTTACATAATTACTGATCTATTTACCTTTTTTCAGTTGACATTTGATGGTCAAACAGCCACTTTAGTGATGTCTGAAGCCTTCCCTAAGAATGCTGGCACTTATACTGTTGTGGCAAAGAACTCTGCTGGAGAAGCTCAGTGTTCAGCAAATGTGTCTGTAAAGGTAATATTCTCATTCTGCCAAGCAGGAAATTTAGATCCTTTAGAAAAATCCATGTTCTTTCCTGAAAAACTGTATATTTATATATAGTTCTCTTTCTTTAACTTATACTTTCTTTTTTTCATGCAAACCATGTTCATGTGTAGAGGCATTTACACATTATGGTAAAATTTTCTTTTTGACCTATGAATCATCAGAAAATTCAAATAGCATTATTGTTTGAAAAATTATCTGAAGTATATTGATTAATAAAATCATGATAACTTTACCAACAAGGTTTCTAAACCTTGTATTGATATATCAATATCATAAAGGTGTAACTCAGCATCAGAATAATTGCGCATAATTTTACAGGGTCGCATTCCAACTGAGACAAGTGACTCTGAGGTGGCATCAGACATAGATGCAGAACCAGTAAAGCCTTCAGTACAACTTCCCTTGAAAGATACCAGTATACAAGAAGGGAGGCCAGCCCGTCTTGACTGTGTTATTGTTGGTCAGCCTGAGCCAGAGGTAAAACATTGATGCACTCATAATTTCAGTTAATCTAATTTCTTGTAAACCCTGATATAGTTTGTGATGTATTTCTTTAATTGACAGTAATACTGATATAGTATTGGGTTTGTGTTGAATACGAAGAACTATTTAAATTTCTGTGTCATTTATATAAATATGTTACATATTTATTTACTTACAATAGGTTATTTGGTACCATGATGACAAGCCAGTTAAGGAGTCCAATGACTTCAAGTTGCTGTTTCATGGTGATCGTTGTTCCTTGATAATACAAGAAGCATTCTTGGAGGATGCGGGCATATACAGGGTAGTAGCAATGAACTCTGCTGGTGAAGCATCAACTGCATGTTTTCTAAATGTAGAACGTGAGTATTTGTTTTTTTATAATTTACATTATTCAGAAATGTTATTTTCCTTTTATATGGTTTATACATTTGTTACACCTGTTTGATAAATATATTTTTTCTACTATGATCCCCAACACATATCTGAAGCTGTACTTGTGATGAATATGTTAACATGATATTTAACAACTACATATTATAGTTATCAAATTGAGCTTAGTGTCTATAAGTTAAAAATATCATTATAGTATATATCTTAAAAACATAGTGAAGTATTTCTACATAGATCTGTAATACAGCTCCTTTCAGTACCTTGAGTTTACCAAGATCATGCTTCTTTCCAATCCGTATAGAATTGTTCATTTTAGATTGCATTATTTTCTGTGTGTTTTACTGTTACACCTATTCAACTCTGATCACATGGTTCCTTCATTGTTACATATGATATTCAATAACAGCATGTTAAATGGTGTGTTTGACAGCTGTTCCTGAACTGGCACCCCCATCTGAACCAGAAGCTCCCACTGTGGCACCACGTTTCTCTCAGCTGTTAACAGACAGTCATGTCACAGAAGGAAAGCCAATCACTCTTCGTGCTTCAGTGACTGGCGAACCTGCTCCTACTATAGCATGGTTTAAGGATGGTGTGCCACTTCTTCCTGATAATGAGTTCCAGGTAATTTGCAGGGCATGTGATTCATTATGAATATCAAATATATTTCTTATATTGCATTTCTTAACAGATTCTTTGAATTTTTTAAGTAAAAAAATATATATTGCTGTGAAAATACATGCTTATCTTATGATATTTTGATAGTATGTCTCTACCTTAAATTAATTTTTTCTATGTTCCCTAGATCCAGGAGAATCCAGATGGTAGTCTCATTGTTCATATTAATGCTGCAACACTTGACCACACTGGACAGTATGAAATAGTTGCATCCAATGCAGCAGGGACAGCAAAGTGTGTGGCTTATCTGAGCATAGAACCTCGTCTCCCAACACCTCCACCTCCAGAGCACCAGGAACCTCCTGTCTTTACCAAACTTATTCAAGATGTGACAGTGACATCTGGTAACGGTGTCATATTTGAAGCTGATGTCACAGGGGTCCCGAAGCCTACGGTGAGTGGTCAGGAATTTATCAAAGATGTTTGTGATTTCAGGTCAGAAAATGATGATTGTGTCAATGGGGTACTGAATGACAGAGTGCAGGCATGTCACATATTTGAAGGCTCATCTGAAGTTGGAAATTATGAAGCATTAAATAACTTAAAGTTACTAAAGGATGATACAACTAGTACAGCTACAAGTATGATAGCAAATGGAGGAAGAGAACATAATGTTAATGCACAAGATAAAGAGTTGGATTACATATCAGAAGATCTGTCTGAGATCGGAAGTTCTGAAGCTTCAGATACTTGTAAGTTTGACAAGGATGATACAAATCCTACTACCACAAGTATCATGACAAAAGATGAATATATGAATATGGTATCCAAGTTTTGCAAATTACAGTGTACTTCATCATTTGAAGAAAATAACAATGTACCAAATATTGAGGATCATGAAGACAATAGGTCACCAAACATCGATAACAGCAGTAGTGAATCTTTGAAAGAAGCTGATCAACCAGGTAATTTCCATGACCTAAGAATACTAGACTTTGAATCATATTCACGCTTTATGATGGAGAACATTGTCGTGTATGGTTCATTAGAGGATTCAGATGCATGTGGAGAAGGTCAGTCTTATGACCAGCTGCAGAAATTTGATGATATAAGTGTTATGAACTCTGAAGTTTATTCTGATTTTCTCAAATCACATTTTGTATCAGATACAGAGCAAGGTGAACCACCTGACAATGTATGCTTGAATAGGGATAGTGATAAATTGGATGGTGAAATGGAGATAGAAAAAGAAGAGAAGCCTCATACAGATGAATGTTTATCTGTATCTTCTGATAGTGAGGAAGGCATCAACCTCCAACCAGCAAAGTTTTTAGATACTGGCATAGAGGAAGACATTCAGCCTGTTAAGCTTGTTGATCTTTGGGATCTGATTAAGGACAGACTGCCAGATTCTAAAAGGCAGGAAGATGATAGTTACCCTAAAAGGCAGAGAATCTTTTCATTTGAGGATGAAACTGAATATAATAGAAAGTCAGTTTCTCAGAGTTCTGATGGAGAATTGGAATCAGGGTATTTCTCTGGTAATTTTTCTAATGCTTCAGGTCCTGAGTCACTTGACTCGGGTGCATCAAAGAGGAGCAGTTACTCCTTGCCGTCAGAAGAAACATCTAAACGAAGCAGCACTTGCGAAGATCAAATCATTAGTCATATTAACCAGAGGAAAGGTGTAGATGAAGAGACCCCAGCTGATATCCTATTCAAAAGTAAATATAAAGAAGATCCTGTCAAGGCTCCAAATCAAAATTCAGAGCCAATGAGACCATATTTGAGTACAAAAGATAGCAGTCTTATTACAGAAAAAGCAGCACAAACAAGTTCTATAGATTTTTCAGTATGCAGACATAATTCACGTGATAAAACAAAGTGGCTGTCAGGTTATGTGTCAGATACAGAATCCTCTTCTGATTCAGATAATCCAATATATGTTTTATACAGTGATAAGTATGAAGATGCTAAAACATCAGGTATTGATATATATACAGAACTACAGAGTATAAGAACATGCTATGGGGCAATGACACCTATTGTAGAGGCAGAAGAAGAGATTCCCCATGATGAAAAATCCAAAATTATTGACTATGATGAGAGAGGAAAGACAGATACTGAAAAACTTTTTTCTTCAGAAATGAATTCCTTTGATCTCGAAAGATGTTGTAGTGGTCTGTCTGTCATTTCAGAAGAAGGTTCTCTATCTGATTATAGTGAAATACAGAAACATTATACAGTTACAAAGTCAGTAGGTGTAAATACAATTTTAACCGCAAGTGATGTACAATGGCCTATTCAAAATATTGGAACAAATCTGGACAACTCTGCTGACATAAATCTTTCTGTGAAAAGTGATGCAGAGAAACAAATTGAAAGAAAGGCAAGAAGAGCATCACGCCTTGCAAAATTACGAGAACTTACTAAGATACTAAAAACTCCATCCAAAATTTCAGTGTGCAGTAAGCAAATTGATACAGACAACAAACAAGATGGAAGTTCACAGTCATTCTGTTCAAACCCCACTGCTCATGATGAAGTAAACATAAAAGATATTAAAGTTACAACAGAGTTCCTTAACTGTTCCTTGTTGAAAAGTTTTGAAACACTTCCACAAAAATCAGAGCCAGATTCAAAAATGAAAGGGTTTTCATCAGACCCAAATAAAGCCTTCATGTTAATGATCAAAACAAAGGAAAGCTTGTCCCAGCTTGAGATCAAGCGCATTATTGTTGAGAAGTTGAGAGCAGTATTGGAAGCTGGACAGTCACTGATCAGAGCCTATGTATTACCATTTACGCATGCTATTTTCTTGGATTTTAGCAACCCTTCTGTTATACAGCATGGTTTGGCTCCGTTAACACAAGATATATTACCTAATATGGTATTTGAAGTGTGTCTTCATGCTACTAGAGGTCAGGGAACCATATTAGATGGTGAATGTACAGATCCTAATACACCTGGCATAATTCAAGCTGGATATTATTTGATTTATGTCTTGTATTACAAAGACGAAGATAGGACATAGGACTTTCATAAGTTTTCACTAGCTAGTCGGGTAATTTAGGAAAATATTGAATTAAATTTGTATATTTTCCTTTAATCTATTCAGAAAATCAGTAGAATGAAAGATGATGATCTAGATTTGACTTGTACAAATCAAATTGTCAGCCTGTTATGCAGTGATAGGCTACAGTGTTCTTTACATGTAGTAGTGACCAACAATAATGTTAGCAAACATTGTTGTAGAATAGAACGCTGTTTGTGGATAATAATAAAATTAGTAGTAATTTTCCTTCTTTTATGGCCATGAATGGACCTCTTTTCAAAACAAAACAAGATATTGCAAATAATACAACAGTACAATTATGTAAACGAAAAGGAGGATTAAGATTACCTTGTACCATAAGAATGTTTCATGGCTTTCTTAGTATTTTTTAATGTCAAAGTCACCAAAAAAATCAACTGTACTTTTAAGAGCAACAAAGTAAGGTAAATATCAAATAAAACAAGTAAGCATATCCTTCATTTTATATTAAAACAAATACTGTAACAATTATACTTAAACCTAGTTACAAAAAATAAGTACAGTAGTTAATGACAATATATAAAACATGTCAATAAAAACTCCAGAAATTGTTAAGTAAATCTTTGATAAAATAAATGCCTTAAAAAAAGCTGTAAAGCTCATGCAGAATCCATGAACATCACTGTTAATGAATGCATAAAATGCATATCTCCCTCAGCCAAATATCACTTACATACAGTATTCATAGGACTCTCACTGGAATACATAATATATTTAAGTACTTATGAATGTAAACACAATTTATAAGACTGAATATACAATGGGGGCACCACAGTATCCTTAGTATAAAATTATGATGTCAGTGTTGCTTGTAATAACTCCTGAGATAAATAGCAGAAACCTTAGAAGACAATAAACACATGTGTTTAAAAAGTAAATAATGCTAACAGTAATCATGTGTAGTATACTCAATGAAAGGCTGATGTTAACATTATGATACTCATATTAATGTTCTCCTAGGTATACTGGACACTGAATGACTGCCATCTCACTGGTCAAGAATATTTGCATGGACAACTGCAGTATCTTATTGGCAACCGAGGAAGTGTCCATTCTCTGGAGTTACCTACAACATCCAAACTTCAAGCAGGTATCATCACTATTGTTGCCGAAAATGCTGCAGGAAAAGCAGTATCTGCGGCAACTCTTAAAATTCTAGGTGAGTATACACACTTTTACATGTGTTATTAATCCTGTTATCACATCCTATAAGTAACCATGCTAAGACTTTTTACATTTTATTCTAACCCCTAAGATACATATACCTTCTATTTAGGCATGCTCAGTTAAGAGACAGAGCAAAGAATACCAGTGATCCCATAGGATACTGGAAAATGATTTTGATGTTCACTAGTCACATTATGTACATTTTGACCTGAAAATTCAAAAAACATTACTAATATTTTGTGCAACTTAAATAGAAAAGATAGAGGTGATTGTTTTATGCACTGAAATGCAATAAATCTGTAAGAGGGTACATCCTATAAGGGTTGGATAATATTTGATATGAGATATGGATATAATATGATTTCTAATTAAAATAGACAATTTTTATACAAAGATACATAACTATTAGTGCATAATATCCTAATATATGAAACAAATACATGGATTGTTAAAATGCAGTAAGTTTCAGATTCCAGTCAACAGGGGTATAATAACTGCCCGATAATTATTTTGAGATATGTTACTTACTAGATCTAACTTTTAAAGTGAAACCTCTTGGAACTTAATATTGGTATTGTACAATTAGTCACCCAAAACAAAAAATGCACACATAACACATATCATTCCCAAATTCTATATTTGTCCAGTAATCATTACGTACTTTGTTTAGCCTATCTTATTAAAAAGCACCCTTTGTTATCTCTGTTTTTAAAATGATAATAAGTAGGAAGAGGATTCTCTACCTCAGAAGATGTACAATCTTTGTGAAGTCACAAAGTAACTATCATTTTGACAGTATTATATATAAGTATTCAATGGGAGAAATGTCATTTGAATTGCAAAATTACTTATATATAATTTTCATAGCATTCATGAGAGAGGTAAGTAATGAACCCTTCATAAAAAATAAGTTACATTATAGAAAAATATGATGCTTTACAGATTTGGCTATAGGAATTACTTTTCCATCATGGATATGTAATAGTAATATGAAATTTAATAATCTATGCATGAAGGTAGGGACAGTAAGTTATGTAGTTCTAATGATATTTTGTAATGTAGTGTCTAGTGAGAAGAGGGTTATGGCTCTATAATAAAGTGGTTAATTCAGATGGAAAGTTAAATATGCAAGACCAATTTATGGAAACTATGGTTGATTTCGCTTATGGGTATACACATGTTGAGGTAGTAAATAACTCTACAGTGATTTTAATTAAATATAAATTACCAATATTATGTAAGCACATATCTAAGCTATCACAGATTTGGTCCATAACTTGAAGGGAGCCTTATTCAGTTTTCAAGACCTGTCCTCATAAGGCCCTAATAATGTCATATCACTGTCACCTTTACTGGTATCACAATAAGTACATTAATTATTTTAATGCAGTAATATTTACTAAGAAAGTAAACCTTGGTCATGACAAATGATGATCATTGTCTAGAAGCTGATATCATCACTGCTGCCACACAGCCAAAACTCATCCAGGTGTCTGTAAGGAATTGTGCAACTCTACTGTTCCAAACATTCCTCCCCATGGAAGCTAAATTTTTGTTGAAATAAAGAGTAAGGGCAAGGCACTGAGCAGCGCCCGCCAAACCATATCTCGAGACATCCATTACGCCTTCATCCAGCATTTCATTCACAGCTAACATACCAGTGTGAAGGCAGATATGTTTCAAGGTGGATTTAGCTGAGGAGGACCTTGGGCGACAGAAAAGTTTATACTCATTGGCTGCAACCGAAACTGTGTGCTTGTTCAACACTTGAGTTAGGCTTTTCAAAATTTTATCTTTATCTCCTGCTAGAGTACTGTTCAAGCCTTTCACAAAGAGCACATAGACAGATTCGTCGTCTTCTCTATGGGGAATGCTACCGTTGTCTTTAGATTTTTCGTCATTGTCAAAACTCTCAGCTCTCTGAGAAGAACCTCTACGGTTTTGTAGGTGCGGGCGTAATTCAGAACTCGCGTGGCCTTCGTTTGGTTCTTGCAAGAGGTAGTCAAAACTTTGCAACTTATGCAAGCGCTTCAGCACGATCGGTTTGCGGTTGAACTGCTGCAGGCCTCCTGTAGCATCGCCGTTGAGGGAAGAAGAATTCAGGTGTATGATCTGCAAATGAATCTGAGGGACTGACAACTCCTCCCTCGGGATTTCTTCTATTTGGCAGGTTGCGGACGCCATGAGACTTGCCAGCTCGTTTGCTTAGTTTAGACGTCAGCACGCGTTTGGTGGCAAGCCATTAGACACTACCCTTTTGTTACAAAAAGACAGTGCTTCGCTTATTCTTTTTTGTTTGTTTTAACGTGCGCACTCGATAACTTGCACTGA
>NC_061834.1:18860747-18878247 GCF_019202785.1 Penaeus chinensis | reverse complement strand
GTCAGTCATCTTCAGGTGCCGGTGAAGAGGATGTTGACCGTCCATGTAAACAGCTTGTATTATTAGGTACACGGTGGGCCTTTAACCCTACCTTAATTCTGTACCAGAAATTATTTGCAGTTATTAGAGTTATCAGATATTAAAGTAGATACCTCATGGAATTTTCTCATATGCAAAAAGATATTTTTTCCAAAAAGACGAGCAGACCAGGTGCATGGATTTTTTTTATGAACATGTAACAAAATTAAATCTTGACGTATTTACAGCATGTTTGTTTAACACATAGGGGAATCGCTCAGAGAAAATCACGGTGTTCCTAAGTAGACAGCCTCTCGCTCATTTATTTCTGGCAGCCATCTTAGATATATATATATTTTTTTTTTTGAATTTCCACTCCTAGCTTACAAGTGAATCATAAGCGGAGCATGGGAAGGCTTTGCCGGTTGAATCAGAAATAATATTTTTCGAAGTCATTCGACCTTTGTATCCTACGTTTTGTTACAAGAAAGTGTTGATTTCCTAGATTGGTAATTCTATCCAGTCCCTGATTTAGAAACAGGCAGAAAAAAGCATGGTAAAGTAATTACCCGCAGCGTTCCGAGTTTACCAAAAAGGGGCATGAGAAGGAGGGTGGGCCAGGGAGAGTGGGTGAAGTGAGGGCGTGTCGCGGTTCGAGTGGAGGGGAACCGTCTGGATGCAGGTTAGAAGTGCGTCTCGCAACCAGTGGACGGGAAAGCGAACCTCGTTCACCTCTAACCTCGTCTTGACCTGTCGGGTTGGCCACAGGACTTTGGACAAGGGGCGGAGCTAGACGGTTAATTGTACTGGAGTGTGATCCAAGTGCACTGTGACGCAATGGCTGATAAATGACAGTTACCGCAGACCTCCTTCCCTTGGCAGCCAGATGACCTGCCTCGAGGCCTCAGTTTACACCTGACCATACTTGTCGTAAACGAATAACAGTTCCATTTAAAAAATACGCTCCTTTTCACTAATGTTGGACTGCAAAAGATGAAGTTATGTGCTATTTTCAGTGTATATTGAACATAGAGTGTTATGCAATGTAACAATAAAAGAACACGAAAACGTGTGCCAAAGGATTCGAAAACGACAAATGCACAGGAGCACATTATTTTTCGTGGCCAACCCTGAATTGCAAATATATTCGACTGAACGACCGATCGATCGACGTGATATAACTTGGAATATTAAATATGAAGTAGGTGAAATTATTGGAAACTTAGTTATTTAATCAGAAATTACCTAGTCAATGATGGTGTCGGTGACTTAGTGCTTCAGGGGAGACACGTGGCTGCTGTAGGAACGTTGCAGTTCACACTTTAGCTATTTGAAAAAAAAACTCCGCAATTAAGGTGAGTTCGATTTTACGAGAAGGTCACTTTTAAAGTGTACATTATTATACAATAATTTTTACATATTGACGATAACAAGTATATCTAAAAACAGGTATTTACAATTATTTCTACGGTATAATATTAATTTAAAAAATATTTTACCAATTTGAAATTTGTATCAATTTTAGTATCGGTGCGAATAGTGAATGCTTACGTGTTCTTATTATAAAGTATAATCGGTTTCCATCGGTTTCCATCCTCTAACAGAGTTGTATTATCTATCTATATGCAGATGCTAGTTACATAATAGCAATGTAGTATGAATTTGCTTTTGCCCGAATCTTTTTACCTCTAGTAATTGATCACTTTGTCCGCCCCCACCCCATCGCTATCTTCAGAAGAAAATATGTAGAAACATTATTTGGGTACATAGCAACACTTGATAGGAGAGTTCAGATACAAATAGAAAAGTTCCTGCCTTTTTTTCACACGAGCTTCCGCCCTCTTCGAAACCGCTCACATCGGGGGGGGGGGGTGGGGGGGGGACTGCAAGATTTAAGAACCTCTGGTATGCAATGTCATATATTCCTCTGGTATACAAAGTCATATATTCCAAGTAATATTGGCTGTTAATGAAAATTGTTTATGATGACGTTAAGTGTGGTGTCAAAAAGTGATTAAACTCGAAGTTAGCACGAATGAGGCCTTCCCCATTTTATTTCAGAAGAGCTTAGCTAATTTATGGTAGTATGAAAGCATTAGCAATGGATGTACCTTGTCGTGATAAGTTCAACTGGTGTAGTGAGACTTTGAATAGTCAATGAACTTACTATAAACTGGTGTAGGTACAAAGATAATAGAAGGTTATTTTGGTTCAGGGCAAGAAATTTTGAGTTTGTAAGGTACATATATTTAATTAGAACTGATGTTGGGGAAGTTATTGAACGGAAAGTGGATTTAATTGGGACTTATACCTACAGCTTTTGGTGCTTAACATCACCATCAGTATTGTAGAGTAAAATCAGTATGTTGGGAAACTGGACAGTCGTATCTCTATTTCAGATCCACCAACAGCAGTAGCGAAACCAGCAGCAATGGAGCCTCAAGGGAAACCGCACCCGCAGCACCATGTGAAGGAGGAGAGCTACACATCATCCACAACATCATCCTCAACCATGTTCCAACAATCCAGTATGGTGGAAACCAGCCACATAACCAAGGTTGTCATGAGTAGTGGAGGTATGGATGAGAAGAAGCATAGCATGTCTGCAGCCTCTACTTCACAGGTCAAGAAGGTCTCTGGACAGCCAGCAACAGAGGTGATTTCTTGTTTTTTATGTTGTAGTTTAGAGGTGATGAATAACAATATATTTTTTGATGATGAGTTCATCAAATGTAAGATTCATACTAGAGTAGGGGCATGTATTCCTTAGAGTCAGTTACCTGTTGTTGAAATGGAATAATTTTCCTCATAATTTTCTTTGCATTTTTTCATGCTTTTAGGTTCACAAAGCACATTTCCAGGAGGTGAGGCAAGATGGGACTGCACCAGCTGCGGTCAGTGATAAAGTAAGATTTATTGGTACAGTGTTGTAGTTATTTTTACTAAACTAAGTCATAAAGTTGAATATTTTAAATATGGACATAAAGCCAGATTTCAACACTTTTTTTTATACTTAGGTAAGCATGGTAAAGGTTGAGGGTGACAAAGTGGTCCAGCAGGTGAGCCAAGATTCTGGCACTGTTTTTGTCACTCCTCCTCCAAAGAAATTTGCAACAGGCAAGAGGAAGGCTGCCCCTGCAAGATTCATCACACCTCTTCAGAGTATCATTGCCAAAGAGGATGACCGAATTGTTCTGGAAAGCACAATTGATGGTACTTTATAGTTGTCATTTTCTATTTTTTAAAATTTATATACTTTGACCACTTTCTTTATAGTTCACTGTTGCACTTACTGATGTGCAAATTTTGTTATACTGTGTATTCAATTTATGTATAAGATAATCTCTTTTTGTATGAAAACAAGGAGATTTGTAGGTATAACATCAAAATTACCAGTATTGTAATAAGAATTAGAAGTGACTTCAGAAAAAAAAAGAAAATGTAATGAATTAACTGGGCCCTACTTTACAGGTTATCCAGAGCCATCTGTAACATGGACCCATAATGATGGCCCTCTCAAGGATGATATTCAAGTTAAGACTCAGTTAAACAAAACATCACTGACCATTCCCAGGGTCAACCAAGGCCATAGCGGACATTATACCTGCTTCATACAGAATGAAGGTGGCTCTTCCCAGTGCACCTGTGATGTTATAATCAAGAGTAAGTTCTGTTGTACATGTCAAAGTTTAAAAAAATTATGAAAGGATGCATTCTGAATTTTCTAAATGTAGACTGTCTTTCTGGGTATATGAAAGATGTGTATGAAATAGTATTCAGAAATGTATGATTTTGATTATGTCTTTTTAGCCACTCTTTTTAGAAATGAAATATGCATATACAGGATTAGATTTGGCTCATGTGTGTTGTGGAATTTAAAACTATTTCGAATCATGTCAAAATTATATTATGACCAAATGTGTAGACACACTGTATTAAAAAACTGGATATCTTTTCACATGTTAATTGCAGTTAATAAAAGTCATACTTTTTATACAAGAATCCTGTGGGAAGAATGAATGGGGAATGAATTTTGTTTATATTTCCAATCAACCCCCCTCCCCAACCCTTTGCTCATTGTTGTCACGAGGGGCTTAGACACTGTGGCCCAATGTAAAGGATCACTTCTGCCTTGAACCTCAGCCCTTGCCTCAACAAAATGCATGGTCTTTTCTTCTCCCCCTTTCCTTTTCCTTCTCTTCTTCATTCCCTTCTTCTGTCAAATTATCCTTTTCATTAACTCATTTTTACTCTCTTCACCACACCCTTTATCATAATGCTATACCAAGCCTCACCCTATCAATGTATTTTGAATGCGCTGCTAATAACCTTAGATGGTGATGTGTCAGAAAAAATTCAATAAATAAATAAATATTTCCATTCAACAGAGAAACAGTTCCCACCAGTGATATCGAAACGGCTGCAACCTGTTGTGGTGGGTGTAAACGAACGACTACACATGGAGATCGATGTGACAGGTACCCCCCTACCTGAAGTTTCATGGATGAAGGATGGTCAACCACTTACTCCTAGTGATCTCTTAACTCAGCGCTCTGAGGGTACTAGACACCTTCTCATCATCCAGGAAGGTATATAGTAAATACCACATGTCAGTACTAGATGTAATAGGTACCTGCTGGTTTTTGATAGTAGCATTTTATATGCTAAAGCTGTCATAAATGGTTCACTGAAGTGAATATATGTTTGTAACAAAAAAAATATATTTTGTATAGACTGCATACTTTGGTGTATTTTACTGAAAAAACAAATTTTTCCACAGCTCAGTTAGATGATTCTGGTCGGTATGGTGCTATTGCTACCAATCCTGCTGGTCGAGCAGAGACTTTGGCAGATGTTATGGTGACACAGCTGATCATGGATGAAAAACCTCAGACACACAAGATTGTCTTTACAGATATTACTGATGAAACTAAGGTAAAGATGATATGCATATTTCCTTTTATTACTTTGCTTCTCTGTACATACATAACTGAAATTGAGCATGGATGATCGCATACCAGAATCCATTCATAGTGGCACAAAATTGTATATAAACATCCTGTTGTGCTAAATAGTGGACTGTACAGATCTTGCCATGTTTGATTTGCTGGTTCTAAAAAGGATATGACAGAGTCAGAATGCAGATGGTGATGGGATTTTTCTTACTTCACTTATACTATAACTTCTCTACTCATGGCATTTTGAAGGAATGCAGTCTGGAGTCATTTGTAAATTGAGGAAAATGTCACGTCTTAATTCTTTGTAAGGTTACAAATTGTAAAAAGACAAACTTCAGAGAAACAACCGAGTTACCAAAGGGGCTGTACATGATGCTATATCAACCATGCTGGTATATCATTATGCTGTAATAAAATCATTGAGCCTGGAATAATGTATGAATATATCTTGGTCATTATTTTGATAGTAATGATTCCAGAACAGATTCCTAATATCTGGAGTATTGTTTTCAGTAATCCTCTGATTTTTATTAGCACTGATAGATGGCAATCACATTTTTCTAGAAGTCCTGTGACACTCTTGCAACTGTTTTTTTTTTTCAATTTCTCTTATGCTCTTACTTGCAAAGTTTTATGCTTTTACTCTTTTCATCTGCAGTTTTGGTTTGGGATATAGAAAATGGATATTTCTGCACTTACACACCATTGCATTTTGTATATATCTTGTTTCTAATTTTACTTTGGTGGAGGACAAACTGTTATCTATCCTTTTTCATCTTCCTACTATACAGAGAAAAAGTGAATCTATGGAAGAAGGACATGTGAAAACAATAAAGCGAGCAATAGAGGAAGTAGCAGTTGAGGCACCATCCCCTACCTCTCCTGTTAAAATGTTTAAAGCCCCTCCTAAAGCTCCTGTCAAATCCCCAATTGTTCCCCCACCATCTCTCCCAGCACCCCCAGTTCCCTTGCACCAATCACCATCTGAGACTGCAAGTGAAGCAGAGGAGGAGGTGCGAAGGCCTCCAGGGAAACTGAAGAAGGCATGGCCACCAATGCCTTCAGAGGATGAGCTAGAATATCCAACACGGATGGATACTGGCGTTGAGATAGTTAGTAAAAGTGTGTCTTCCCTTATATCTTCTTTCTCTGCAATGGAGACTCAATCTCCTGCTGTGCCAAGTAAGCCAAAGCCTGCCCCTAAACCTCTTCCAAAACCCAAAGCACCTTCTGAGCTAGATATCTACCTTGAGCCTGAACCTGAACCAGTATATGGATATCTAAGTGATACAGAAATGGCTTTCAGTCAAGAAGCAGAGACAGAAAAAACAAAGGTTATTCTTCCTGATGAACCAGTACTAATTCCTGAACCAGAACCTATTTATGAAGAAGTTGTAATACAACATGAACCAGAAGTAGAACCAGAGCCAGAAATTGAATATAGAATTGACTATATCCATGAACCAGAGCCAGTGCAACAACAGGAAGAAGCTATAACTCATGAACCAGAAGTTACCTTAATTACAGAAACTTTACCAGAACCAACACCTAAAGAAGAAGAAATTAAGCTTGTGTCTCCTGTTCCTGAAATAATATCAGAACCTTCAGTTGTTATCTGCCTTGAACCGAAACCTGTAGAAGAGTGTACTGAAGAAGTTGAGGTTCCAGAACTTGAACCAATTGTTTCAGTAGAAGAAACTAAGATATCAAAATTAAATCCCAATGCAGCTGAATTTGAACCCAGAGTAATAAGAGAAGTAAAAACAGAAGTAACCTCAAGTGAATCAATGTTTTATGAAACAAAAAAATCAGTTTCATCATCCAGTTATTCAACAGTTGAAACCAAAGTATATACAACTGGAATAACAAGTCCTCCTCTGGAAGAATCTACAGAAATAAGCTCAGATATCAAAGAACAAGCCACAGTTCCTTCCATGTCAGAGTCTGTAGTTGAAAAACCCATTACTCCAGAGTCCTTTGTTCAAGAACCTGTTCTGGATCAAGAGTATCAACAGCCAGCAGTAGCTGAAGTAATTCCAGAGCTGGAAGATAAAGAATCCTTTGTACCTGAACCTGTAGTTTCAGAGACATTTGACACTCCACCAGAACCAATAGTTCATGAGGTGGAAGAGCCTGTTCCAGAACAAGTAATTCCAGAACCTGTCCCTAAGTTTGAGGTTCCTGATTTAGTTCCAGAGTCAGAAATTGAAGAGCCAGTGATTCAAGAATTGGAACCAGATCATGTGATTCAAAGTTCATTCATAGAACCAGTTGTACCAGAGCCTGAGAAACTTGTAGACCCTGAGGAAGTTGTGTTACAGCCAGTAGTTTCCAATGTAATGCCTGAACCTACTGTTTCTGAGGCAGTCATAGAAGTACAGCAAGGTGAGGATACAGTTGAGTATTTTCTCCCAGAAAGTGAACAGGTAATTGAATTTGTAGCATCCCCATTACCTGCTCCTAAGGCACCTAGTCCAGAGCTTGAACCAGTTCAAATGGATATTAAACCATCATTACCTGAAGTGATTGCTGAGCCTGTAAAAGAAGATCCAGCTAAGTCATGGCAATCAAAAATTGAATCTGGCACATATGAAAGTAAGGTGCAATCAGATTTTAGTTCAATTTCTTCTTTCTCTTCAATGGCTTCTGAAACAAAGACCATGTTTGTTACATCATCAGATGTGCAGACTAGGATGTTTTCTCAGATGCCTCTTCAACCACAACCAGATGTTGTGAAAGAACCAAAGAAACCACTTACTCCTCTCATAATGCCTGAAAGAAAGTCAAGTGTAGAGGAAACAGTAAAGCCTCCAAAAGCCCCTGAACGTGATGATATGAAGGAGCAAAAGAAACCCAAAAAGAAACGAGAATCAGTGATTCAGATTGCAAAGAGATTGGAAGAAACAATTGTACCAATGTCTCCTGATGAAGTACCAGGTGGTATTCGCATGTTCCCAAGTCCCAAGCAGCCATCAACTCCTGTCCGTGAGACACCAACACCAACACGAGAAACATCATCTGCTAGGGCAACCCCCACTATTGAAGAGATAATGACTATTGAATTTAAACCAGAGAAATTCCCACAACTTGAACCATTGCCTTTCCAACCCCAAGAACCAACTAGGAGAGAAAGACCAAGGAGTTTGCCACCACCCATTCCTAGAAAATTTATTCCTGGTACTTTTACAGACAGTGACTATAGTGAATATGAAAGTGACATGGAAAGTGAACAACGACTACATTTAAAGAAAATTAAATTTGATGCTTCAGATAAACAGGTTGCTAGGCCACATTCAGTTGGTCGTGACCCTCTTCCACCTTGGGCTTTTGATACTCCCCCAGTGTTTGAAGGCGGTATGAGGCCTGAAGTACTTAAAAAAGAGGAAGAAGTTGTCAAGACGAAAAAATCTGTTACTCCAAAAATAAAGCCCAAGATAGTAGAAAAGTTCTTTGCAGCCACTGGAGCTGAAGTGGAAAAAGAGATAATAAAACCAGTGCCAAGAAAGCTAAAGAAGGAAACTATTCCTCCTCCACAAATAGTACCTGTAGAAAAGACTGATCAAAGAGTAAAACAGATAAAACCAATAGTTATACCTGAACCAAAGCTTGAAAAACCTAAGATAGAGAAACCTGTGCCACCAGTCCCTGAACCAACAAAGAAAGTGGAGGAAAAGGTTGCAGAACCACAAGAAAAGCTAATGAAGCAATGGCCTCCTAAACCTGAAGAAGGGGAACCAGCATATCAGGAATCTCAGGTGGGAGGAAGATCAGTGAAAAGTATGATATCCTCTTTCTCTGAAATTAGTTCTCAGGAAACTTCCATGTCTTTCCAGAAACGGGAAACCAAAATTATGAAACAGGAGACTAAAGTTTCTACTCAGTCTTACACACCTGAAACTAAACCTGCTCCAGTTCTAGTTCCAACAGTAGAACCTACTTTTATTTCAAAACCAGAAGCACCATCAGCTTATATTCCAGAACCAGAACCTCCTCCAGTATATGTTACACCTGAACCTGCTTCGGTGTATGTTGAACCTGAGCCTGCTCCAGTATATGTTGAACCTACACCTGAGCCTGCTCCAGTTTATGTTGAACCTACACCTGAGCCTGCTCCAGTGTATGTTGAACCTGAGCCTGCTCCTGTATATGTTGAACCAACACCTGAGCCTGCTCCTGTGTATATTGAACCTACACCTGAGCCTGCTCCTGCATATATTGAACCTGAGCCAGCTCCAGTGTATGTTGAACCTGAGCCTGCTCCTGTGTATATTGAACCTGAGCCTGCACCTGTGTATGTTGAACCTACACCAGAGCCTCCTCCAGTGTATGTTGAACCCAAACCTGAGCCTGCTCTAGTATATGTTGAACCAAAACCATTACCTTTGCCAGTTTCTGAGCCAAAAGCAGATTCACATCCAGAACCAACTCCTATCATATCCCCAGAACCTGCTCCTATCATGTCTCCAGAACCTGCTCCTATCATATCTCCAGAACCCACTCCAGTAATTCCTGGTATGTCACCAGATATGGCTTTACCTGGTTTCCGTTCAGTACGTGCACCAACACCAAAGCGTGGTCAAACTCCAGCAAAAACAGCACCAGCTCCACCACCTCCATTTGATTTAGTAATATCTCCTGAACCTGTGGCAAAGCCAGCACCTATTACAACACCAAAACCTGCACCTGTTACCCCATCAAAGCCAGTGCCTGTTACCACACCAAAGCAAACACCTGTTACTACACCAAAGCCAGCACCTCTTCCTACACCAAAACCAGCACCTGTTACCATACCAAAGCCAGCACCTGTTACTATACCATCTTTGCCAACAGTATCACCTGTTCCCAAAACACCACCAAAACCAGTACAAGAATCTGTAAAGAAGACTGTTGTTAAGACAGAAGTCAAATCCTCCATTAAAGAGAAAATGATCAGATCCTCAGCTGGAAAGATAAATGAGAAATGGCCTCCTAAAATGCAAGAAGTAGATGTACCAAAGGCAATACCATTACTTAGAACACGTTCTCATTCTTTAGAAAGACCACCTGTGACTGAGCCTCAAGTTTTACCTTCAAGACCACACGAAGCCCCACCATCTGTTTACTGGTCAAGCAACATCACTGTTAAAGAAAAGAGGTTGTCATGGCCACCACAACCAGTGCCTCAGACCCAGACTATCACCACCTCATCAGTAAGAGAATCTACAAGTAGAACAACTCAGGAAGAGATCACTCAAACATCCCAACAGATTTCAAAAACAATTCTGGAAAAGCAAGATACAGTGCCAGGCCCAACACCTCTTGTAATAACACCTATGCAGCCTGTGGTCCAAACAAAGCCAGTAACCATTGCACCTAAACAAGGCCTTGTTCTCCCTTCAGATTCAAAGAAGAAACAACCAATGAAGGATATTACTATAAAATCTAAAGTTCCTACAAGAGAAGGTTCTGTCACCTCACCCATTATCCAACTTCCTCCTTTGGAACCCTTCCCATTCACTGTAGATCCAGGAAAGGAAAAGAAACCAAGAGGAAGAGCTCCATCTATGCCTAGGAAGTTTATTCCAGGCTCATTCACAGAAAGTGAATATGAAAGTGATTATGAGTCTTTACCAGGATCCTTATCAAGACTATACATGAGTGACAGTGAAGCTGTGGGATATAAACCTATGAACATTAAAATGAAGAAAGGAAGGTCCAAGAAGTCAAAGCAGCCTTCCCCACCACCTCCTTCTGCTTTTGGTCCCCCACCATCGCTTGATACCCTTCCTCCTCCTGGATACCTTTTCTCAGATGTTGAATCTGATATTCCAACTTCAAAGGAATCAACACCAGTGCCAGAGGCTGGTAGAATCCAAAGTAAGCATATAGTGCAGACTGTTAAACTGCTTGCATCACAGATAACACCAGAGAAGAAATCAGTGCAAACAGTAGCTCCAAAGCCTATTAAACCAAAGACTCCTGTTGTATTTCCTAAAGTAGCACCACCCCAGAACATTGTTCCACAGGTTGGGCCTAAAGTATCAGTAGTGGCACCCAAAACAGTTACTGTGGCTCCATCACAAACAATCAAACAAACAGAACAGACTCACATTCAAAAAACACAGGTACAGGAGCATGTAACAGAAAATATTGGTGTTGTAGGTATGAGAAAGAAATTTGAAGAAGCTGGTGGTTCATCTCCTACACCAAAAAGTGTTACACCTACGCTAAGTCGTCATTCAAGAATACAGTCTCCATCACCTATACGTGGTGGTCCATTAAGTGAAACCCCTGTTCTAACCTCTGACTATATTGAGCATGTTGATAAGCCAACACAGCCAACTTCTGAAAGAGTAGTTCCCATATCACAAGAAAGCAGTGGGACTGAAAAAACATCTTCAACACAGGGTACCTGTGAAGACAAAACCAGCATCACCCAAGTCTCGTAAAAAGACAGAAACTGTTCAGAAGAGTGTGCAGGAGTTAGAAGAGAGTGGCTATGCAGCAGATACAGAAGGCACCTTGCCACGTCGTCATGGAAAGACCGTACAATCAAATTCATCAAGCTTTAGTTCTAGTTCATTTTCCAAAAGTGAATCATTCATGTCATCATCCTTTTCAAAGAGTGAGAGCAAAAGTTTCTCCAGCTCTGAGTTCAGTGGCCAACCCACTTCAACCTCATTCCCCCCTGGTTTCCCTTCTGGTGGTGCCCCAGGTACATTTCCCTTTCCCTCAACTCCTGCCTCTTCAGTAGGTCAGACCTCGCACTTCTCCAGTACATTCAAGTCATCTGAAAGTAAATCTTCCCAGGTTCGTAAAATAGATTTCCCCTGGCGCCTTCTAGCGCTCGTTGACCATAGTGTAGCATCACTCTCCAGCTAGCAGAGTTAGCTCTCGATATCACTAATAACTTCTAACCCAGGGTCATATTTATGTAGCCTTCTTGTCTCTTTAACTTTGTTCTTTCTCTTTATTTACTTCTTCCTCTTCATAATGGCATGCATTTACTTCAGCATGAGCGTCAGAACCTGCATATTGGGCATACAATGCGCCTTTCAAACCATTATTCTTTTCTAATGCAATTTTCTTCCTGGACAGGTTAAAAAACTATGGTCATTTCCCAAGCTAAACTGCAATTGATGCAAAAAAACGTGAGATTTTAAGTAAGTTTGTTTCTCCCTGTAAATGAGATTGTGTGAGTTTCTCTCCATCGCTGTGCTCGCCTGGCTGTAACCAATTAATATTCTATACTAAATACATAGTGATGCTATTTAGTCCATGTTGTTCTTGGGTTATCTTTCTTTTGTTTCCTTCCTGTTCTTTCCATTCATGTTTACCATCTGATGTGATTTGATCAGACAGTGTGATGTACCATGAGCAGTTCCCATCCTTGTAAGTACCACAGGAAAAATACAGGTCTCAGTTAGGCCTAGGTGAATGAATTCCTTATAAAGCACAACCTTGTGAACTTACCTGGATCATGATGCTTTCTCAATACTGTATTATAATTGGATATGTTGATGAGTTTTTTTATTTTTTTATACTAAATTAGTTTTAATTACCTTGAGCAAGTGTTGACCAAATGAATAACATACTTATTCTACTAAAGTTTGGTACCAAAAATTCTTGTTTAAGAGGACTTTCAGAAGTGTCATCAGAACTTTTGCCCAAAACCAAAAATGTTTTCTGAGTCAGCAATATCTTCTCCTAAAAGTTGGCTGCCATTCTTTTCTTACAGATGTTTACTAGCAGGTCAGAAGAGGTCCGTGAGGAAAGGCGTGGAGGAGCCCAAGGTACTAAGCCCACTCCAGAAACTAAACCAACAAAAGAAGAAAAGAAACCAAAATATGAAGAGTTCAGAAGAGAAACTCACGGACACCCAGGAACATCAGGTCCCTATTCTGAAGACAGTTATTATGCTATGAAGGATGAGAGTGATATTTCTACTGAAGGGGGAAGAACTAAGAAGAAAGTTGAGATGAAAACTGAAACACATGTAGAGGTAATGTCAGACAAGAAGGTTGAGGTCTTCGAAAGCACAAGTGTTAATGTTTCACCAAAACCCAAGAAAAAGCAAGTGGTGAAAATGGAACAGAAACATGAAGTGAAGGCAATTCAAGATTCAAGACCTGCTGAGACATCTGCCCCTGTTCCTGCTTCAGAACCAAAAGTGAAGTTTACACCTCTAGCAGAAGCAAAAATAAGTGAAAAAGAAATTAAGGTATCATCGGTTAGTGAGCATAAGGAGCATTTAGTAAAGCAATCATTTACATCAGAAAAACAAGTCTTACCACAGCAAGTTGTCAAGCCAGTGAAAAAGGTGAGTCTAAAAACTGAGCCTAAGGAGGGTGTGAAAGCACCTATAAAAGTCCCAAAAATTGAACCACTTAAATCTACTGGTCTTGTAAAACAGGCAGTCACTATCCAAGAAAAAGAAAAGATAGAATTAGATTTGAAGCCTTTCCCATTTGAACCTGAGCCAGAGAAACCAAAGAAGCCAAGAGGACATCCACCTTCCCATCCAAGCAAGTTTAAGAAAGGGGAATTCCATGAGAGTGACTATGATAGTGATTATGAAGGAAAAATAGCACCTAAATGGAAACCTGCAGACAGTGATGCTGAAGAAAATGTTTATGGCAAAGTTCAGCCACCACTTGGGAAAGGCAAAGTGTCACAGCCACACGTGAGAACACCTACACCTCCATCAGCTTTTGATCAGCCACCACAATTTGAAGGACCAGCAAGGCCTAAAATTGATTTTCCTGAATCAGAAACTGAGCCAGAACGGGATGTGTCACCAGAGATAGTCATTCCAGAGAAAGTAGAGTATGTAGCTCCTCCTGAACCCCCAAAAGTTGCACCAAAAGAGCCCAAAATTTTCAGGTCGCAGCCACCTAAAAAAGAACTTCCTAAAAAGGAACCACCTAAAAAAGAACCTCCACCTAGATCACCATCACCTGTTCTGCAGCCTGGTACTCCTCCTGAAGAACTTTATGCTGAATCTAAGCCTAAAGAGTCACCATTTTCAAATGCAATTGGGGTTGAGTCAACAAAGATAACAAAGATAGCAGACTCTAGTGCTTATCACAAACGCTTTGTTACTATGCAGCAAACAACTAGAGTTATAAAATTCACTGATTCTAGGACTGCAACAACTTCAACTGAAAGTCAACAGACATCATCCTCCGAAAGGAAGTCAAGGTCTACTAAAAGAGAAGAACCTAGAAGGGAACCACTACCAGCTTTAGAACCTTTCCCATTCGCTCCTGATCCACCAAAGCCAAAGAAAGATAGGGGTGTACCACCACCAAAACCCAAAAAGTTCCAGAAAGGTGAATTTAATGAGAGTGACTATGAAAGTGACTATGAAAGTCGTATCCGACCAAAGTGGCAACCTCCTGAGAGTGATGTCGAAGATCCAAATTACACAAAAGTTAAGCCACAGTTGAGGTCTGACAGGACACCCTCAAAAACAAGAGAGAGAACACCAACTCCTCCTACAGTTTTTGATGTTCCACCAGAAGAAGGACCTTGGCGTCCATCTGTTGAGAGGGTTGAAATTACTGTAGAGAGTGTTCCAAGCACAGAGGTTCATATCCCCAAGGAGGTACTGAAAAAGGAAATGCAAAAGAAAGTTGTTGTAAAGGCCACAAAGTCTACTGAGAAACCTCCAGAACGTCCAGTATCACCAGAGCTGCCTCCTCCAGGGACTCCACCAGAAGAAGGGGTCATTATTCAGCAAACTGAGTATGTAGTTGATAAAGTAGATGTAAAGTCAAGAATTTTACCTCCCCCAATGCAAGAAGTGCAGACTTATGAAGAAAAGCCTTACACAAAAATTATTGAAAGAACAGAGAAAACATTCACTGATATTAAGCTGGAAGAAGAAATGAGAATGAGGAAGGAGAAAATGGAAAGGAAAACAACCACTGAAACTGATTATGAGCAAGTTCCAGAACGACCTCCTCCCCCAGTTGAAGAAGAGCATGTGGTTGTAGAAACTGAAAGGGTCATGGACCTGGAACCATTCCCATTCACAGTTGAGGAGCCAAAACCTAAGAAAGAGAGAGGCCCACCTCCACCAAAACCAAAGAAGTTTTATAAGGGAGAGTTTAGGGAGAGTGATTATGAAAGTGATTATGAAGGAAGGCTAAAACCAAAGTGGAAACCAGCCGACAGTGATGTAGAAGACCCAGAATACACTCCAGTCAGACCTCCTCCACCCAGAGAACGAACAGTTTCTAAGAGTAGAGACCGAACTCCAACTCCTCCATCTAAATTTGATGTCCCGCCTACATCAGATGAACCATTGAGGCCAGTAATTAAACCTATAGATCAGCCTCTTGTGCAAGCATTTAAGGAAACATCTCCAGAAATCATCATTCCAAAGATTGAGGAAAAGAAGGTAAGTAAGACTCCAAAGGTGGTTCCAAAAGCTCCTTCAATAAAGGTAAAACAGGAAGAGCCGGAAAGGCCCAAAGTGCCATCCCCTCCCCTACCCGAGCCAGGACCACAACCTGAAATTGGATATGTTGAAGGTGGAACAGCAACTATTGTTCAGGAAGAAGAGGATGCACACATTCGAATGATTAAGAAAAAGATTGAAGCTAAGAAAGGTTTCCAGATAGATATTGATATTACAGATATATATGACTTTGTATCTGAGTCAGAGCTTGATAAAACAGATACAGAATCAGGAAAGGGGAAGCAATTCCCTAAATTAGAACCGTTCCCCTATGAACCAGAGCCACACAGACCAAAACGGGAAAGAGGTCCTCCACCACCTCAACCAAAGAAATTCTTCAAAGGAGAGTTCAGAGGCAGTGACTACGAAAGTGATTATGACAGCAGGCCAATTGCTCCCAAGTGGCTTCCTCCTGATAGTGAAGGGGAAGAGCCAATGTATAGACGAGTTGCACCCCCTGCTGGGGATCCTGGCAAGCGTCGAAGTGAATCTTCAGGCAGGGATCCATCACCTCCTTCCAAGTTTGATCAACCCCCTCAATTTGAAGGTCCTCCACGCCCAGTGGTGGAACTTTCAGATATACCAAGAAGGGAAAGACGTGAGTCCTTGGAAGAGTACTCCATACCCCGGTTCCCTAAAGTAGAATTCAAACCATTTGATCTGGAAGATGAAAACAGACACCATCCTCACATTTCTCATACAGATACTGAAACGGAACCAGAGGCACTTACACAGCCTTTATCACCAACCAAAACTGGCATTGACAAAAAGTATGCTAAGTCTGCACAGAGTAAGTGGAAGACCAATTTTTTTTTGTTATATTTAGAATAATTATGAAGCTGTTAATAGTCCTATATTATTTTAAAATATTGATATTAGAATTATATTGTTTGACAGTTCCTGAACTGATAATTAACTGATATTATAATTTTTTTTACATTATTTCAGAGGTAGTTAGCCACCAGTTTGAGGACATGACACAGACATTCCGCCACAAAGCCCAGAAATTTGCTGAGCAGCTAGTGACTGAGGTATTTGCTGCCAGGGAGGGCTCAGTTCCAGCTGAGCCAGCAGGTGAACCTCCATCCATGCCCGAAGAACTCAGAAAGCAATCTGTCTCACCAGACTCCACTGCTGCACCTCCTACTACTGCTGATGGACTTGCAACTGATGTCCAGGAACCCCAGGCCTATAGGGATGAATCCAGGGTCTCTGAATTTGGTGAGTTACCATTATCTTCTTTTGTTCTTTACAGTTAAGGCTTTGCATGAAAATTTCAGTGGCAGTTGATTTTCAGGACATTATTGATGCAGATTACTTGTTCTAAACAAAAGGTGATGTTTGTATGTATTGTTGTAGGTTTCTAGATATTTACACTCATTATTAGGCATTGCAAATTGATAGGAATTATAGAAAGAAAGCAAGAATTAGTTCTGCAATTAAAAAATACCATTAATATTGAATGATTTAACATAATGTGTAACAGATGTAGGGGAAATTGCATTGCCCCAGTTTATTTAGAATAAATTAAGAGGTGAGATAATATTTAGTGAATTAATCATGATTTTGATATGTACAATTAATATAATGAAACATGTATATATGAAATTTATATGTAATTATATAGGAAAAAAAATCTAAGTCTTGTAAGAATATGAGAGACAAATCATGTGATGTATTCATATGATATATAGATTAGGGAATTAGCACCAAGAGTATGTGATGATGCCAGCTGCCACTGAAATTAGGAGCACTTTTTTTCTGTGGAAGTTGAAGGTTATCTTCCTATGAAAAGTTTATTTGTTATGGAAGTATTTTAGCACATAATGCTTTCTGCTTGTACTTAGGTGATGGTTTACCTCACTTTATTTTATTATTAAAATTAGTGCATTATATATATGGCTATAAAGGGGTTGTGGATGGCAGATCATTTCTTTTGCATGTAATATCCCTTCATATGTAAAGCACAGAATGCTCACTTGGGATGCATGTAGGTTTACTAATTAAAGGCTTAAGCAACGAGTTTCACCTTTCTCCTATAGGCACAAAACACATTGATCCAGACACAGGTCTGATCTAC
>NC_061834.1:18835747-18840747 GCF_019202785.1 Penaeus chinensis | reverse complement strand
CATATATACTTCTCGTGGTGATTTGCAACTCGCTCGGGCAGCCACGCCCCAGGGCCAAGGGACGTAAGTGGTGACCGTACCTGCGTCGGGGTTTCTTGGTATTTCTTTCTTAGCGAACGTCATCTTTTTGTCGGGATTCTGCGACGCTGAGGTCACGGGGTATTTTTAAGGTCCCGTGTTGTTTTTATGTCGGGTTTTCGCTCATTTACTTTCTTATCCATGTCGGTTTTCACAACTGAGGCCGCCATGATTTACATGTGAACATACTCGTGAATTCCAATACAATCTTGAGCTGTTGTTCTCAGTAAATTTCATCTCAGGAAAAAGTCTTGTACAAAGGAAAGATTTTTTTTTTGTCAGACTTTTTCTTAGCGTTTTTCTGTTATCTTAAAGTTCCCTTTGTTCCGCGTCTGGTCATTTCAGATTCTTTCAATTTAGCGGTTTCAAGAGTAGGACACCATTGATATTGTATGTGAAATTTGCGAAATAAATATCTGTTACGGAAGAAAGTATATTCTCAATTCACCGGTTTTCGTATTTATTGTTTACTCGACAATTCTCAAGAGGTAGCAAAAATTATAGAACAAAAAATATATCAGCAAAATCTTTTCTATGAGTAAGTTTGCTGACAAACAGAAACTTAATAAGTTAGAATGATAAAAATATCCAGGGTTCCTCCTCGCTTCACTCCCATAAACAAGGCATAAAAACAGGGAGGTTCCGTGTGCGTGTGCCAAAAATACGGCGCGGCAGTCGCATGGGCGGCCGCGTACATGTGCAACTGTCACGGGAAAGGCAGCGGCCGTGTGCCGCGCAAAGTGCCTTTCTTGAACTCCTTTGCTATACAAAGAATGGATTTGATACACACACACTCATATATAATATATATTGTATGTATGTACGTGTGTTATGTGTGTGTGTGTGTGTGTGTGTGTATATATATATATATATATATATATATATGTATGTATATGTATGTATATATATGTACACACACACACACACACACACACACACACACACACACACACACACACACACACACACACACACACACACACACATATATTTGTATGTATGTATATATGTACACATATATCTGCATACATACATACATACATATATATATATATATATATATATATATATATATATATGTGTGTGTGTGTGTGTGTATATATATATATACAAGTGCATCTACATATATATACATATATACGTATATATATGCACAACACACACACACACACACACACACACACACACACACACACACACACACACACACACACACACACACACACACACACACACACACACACTCAATATCATACAATATTTATGTATATATGCACAATATTTATGTATATATATGTATGTATGTATATATACACACATATACATACATACATATACATACATGAATATATGTATATTTATTTATTTATTTATATCTGTTTGATATGTATGCATGTATATTTGCATTTTACAAGGGTCATGTGTGTGCCTTTTTTGTTTGTGGCTTCATTTAAAATACGTATGTGGTGTTTTGTTGTTTCCCTTTACTTGTCATGCCTGCTAGCAGCTGTTATGTTGCATGAGTCCATCTATGTAGGTACTTAGTGGTATGACTGGGTAGCACACTGAAGTGCGACCAGGCTGTGGGTCCTTGCCGCTTTCAGGATATTCTGCAAGTTAGCAATTGCCAAACTACTAAAACAAATCAGTCAAAGAATACTAACAATAGGCAGCCACAAATGCCAGCGATAACGCCCATGCTCCAGGCCTTCCCTCAGGAGATGGGCTTACGTTGCATGCCGCAATCAACCCAAACAGACCTGCATGGCGAGAGATTGCACTTAGATCGAGGTTGGCAAGGATTTGAGTGATTTTTGCCTCAAAGGGTCTAGGGAACGAGCCGCGATAGGGCGGTATTTATGGCCCAGACGCTGGAGCCCTGGTATGGGAGGAGGGGCTTCCGCATCGGAAATGTCTGCCACGTGACTGCAGATTGCGTCCGCTGCCAATTTATGATGTGTGGATTGTTTCGTTTTGCTTCCATGTGCTGCTACTCCTTTGACGTTTCGCATTGCGTTATTTCGACTTATAGGTGTATATATTCTGCTTATGGAGATGTCCGGTGTATTTATAGCTACTATGTTTGTTTGTGTTTCTGTGTGCGCGTCTTTTTATCAAGCGCAGTTGTCAAATTATGCAATGCATGATAAATCGAGATTGATTTTTTCTGTTATTTGTCTGAAAGGTACGTTTTTAAATCATGAATCTCTAAAAGGTAGTTCTAATATCTAGTTCAGTGCTGCAGCAAGTGTTGCATGATTAGTTTTTTTCTGCATTATTTGCCATAGACAACTAATAAGCTGACCTTATTCTTGTTTTTTTTTCACCAGGTAAGGTTTTGTCCCGCTACACCTGTTGCTGTAAAGGTGAGTTTTGTCTGCTTTATGGGTATGTAAAAGCTAAAAAAAAAGTTGAAAAAAACACCATTACGCAGATTCAGCGGCGTTATTTATGAAATCAGTGTTTCTGTGTTTTATTTCATTTTCATACACCTTCACGTTTTTGTACTTTTCTTAGATATTCTTTGTTTATATATATATATATATATATATATATATATATATGTATTTATATATATATAACAAACAGCGTCACTGATATAAAATAAGATGATTTAATTAATTATTATGTTCAGTAATGTAGACAACAACCAATGCGTGTTAAATGGGATATGTAAAAGTATATTACGGGATATTTTAAATAGAATTGCATTTTCTAAATGACAGAACACCAAATAAAACGATACTAATGGCTATACGTGTGGCAGTCATTATCGCAGACAAATTTGTGTCCGTTGGGGAGAAAAACAAAAAAATAACTGCATTCTGTTGGACTCATTTTGACATCTTCCGAAGGGTTCATCACAGACCCCGCGGCGCATGTGGGGCGGCCTCTTCTGCTATTTGCGTGCCGTAAAAGGGTTAATTAGGAGAGTATATATTCTGTTTACACACGCACGCGCGCACACACACAAACAAACAAACAAACAAAATTCTCTCTCTCTCTCTCTCTCTCTCTCTCTCTCTCTCTCTCTCTCTCTCTCTCTCTCTCTCTCTCTCTCTCTCTCTCTCTCTCTCTCTCTCTCTCACTGTATGTATATATATATATATATATATATATATATATATATATATATATATATACCATACACAAGACACAAAAGAACATTATTTCAGCTTGTATCCCCCTCCCCCTTGCCCCCAGCCTCCGCCTCCCTTCCCGATGCGCGGGAAACCCGTTGCCGAGGTCACTGGGGTCATTATAATGCTTTGGTTCTTGGTTTCCGACGTTGATTCCCCAACAGGTGAGAGGCGTTTACGTCAGCTGATTTTATTTCCCGAGCGATATCTACGCAGAATCTCGCCAGGATCATTCTCGAATCAAATGTTCTAGTTACCTGTTTCTAGCGACTGGCTGGCGTCTAATCTACACCAAGGCGATCTTCTGTCCATGAAAAGTTTTTAAAAACACATTTGACAACAGAGCTTCGACAATGTTTTCCTCATAAAGGAAAGAAAAAAAAAATCGCGATTCTTTCTTCCAGGTGACGCGGTTCAAAACAAAAAACAAAAAAACAGAGACTGCGGCATCAAACGGGATGCGGAATTATTGTACGATTTGTTAGAATATTTTACGTTTAATGGCATCACTTAGCCAAGCTTCTTCCGAAATCCCTACATATACCACATACGTTGCTGCTAATGCCTTGCCATTCCTTCGACACTGAATCCGTTTTCAGAGGGTTTTTTTTTCTACATAACATCGCCGAAATAGCGATATGTAAACTCGCAACCCAATTTTCCCTTATATCACAACATTTGCATTGGCGCAGAGGCCTGTTCTGGTCCCGTGCGTCTGAGATTTCTCGGGACGCTACCAGCATTTATGAGGCTGGACTTCCCCAACTTGGTGCACTGTTTGCCTCTTGGTCGCCAAGGGAAACATTCCTGCCAAAGGAAAAAGAGAAAGTTTATAAAGAAATGCTGACAGGAACAGCCCAGTGCAGCCACGTGCACCCCCATATAATTATGCACGAGATTGCTTATCTACAGTTGTTAATGCTAATGAAACTAAATTGAATTTTGTTAACTGATCTGACAGTCGTTTTTGGGATGTTCGGAAATGCACTTATTACACAACACACACGCAAGCTTGCGCGCACACACACACACACACGCACACACACACACACACACACACACACACACACACACACACACACACACACACACACACACACACACACACACACACACACACACACACACACACATACACACACACACACATACACACATACACACACACACACACAGACACACACACACACAAAACATCCCTTATTACCAGACATTTGAACACACACTTCGCCAGCAGTGAGGCTTCGTGAATATGCCGTTCAGACCTCTCCCAAGATCCCCTTCTGAGATCTCCACCAGACCTGTGCGTTTCCACGGCGAATTCCCCAAATGCCCCCAGGTTATGAGGCCGCGACGCCAATCTCAGGGATCGTCGCGTCCTCTGCACGTCGTCTCCCTTGGCTTACGGCGCCGGGTTCATGGTCACGGCCGGTCAGGAGTCCTCACGGGGTGGTCCTTTGAGGGGGACGTAGAGGGAATGACAGAGCTAAGGGAGGAGGGGACGCGAGGAGACGCGAGAGGAAAGTGGGAAGAAGGAAGAGGGAAAACATGTGCGTGGGAATAGAAATAGAGGTAGGTAGGTAGAGTGGATGGAAGGAAAGAAGAAAGGGAGGAAGGAAGAAATAGAGAGATAGAAATAGAGTGGAGTGAAGGAAGGAAGAAATAGAGAGATAGAAATAGAGTGGAGTGAAGGAAGGAAGGAAAGAAGAAGTGGAGGAGGGAAGGAAGGAAGAGAGAAAGGTAGGAAGGAAGAGAGGAAAGAAGGAAGAGATTGAGGAAGGA
>NC_061834.1:18816893-18821893 GCF_019202785.1 Penaeus chinensis | reverse complement strand
AACGTGCTTACGAAAGGTGACTTCAGGCGGTCAAAATAGATAACTCGGCGGCGTTCTCTCTCGCGCGCGCCTACCACCCTGCTTCTGGAAGCGGCGAGTTCGGTGAATGTTCTTCCTCAGTCGCCGGGTGAGAATTGTGAATGAGTGATGTGTATTTTGGTTGTATGCGGTCATGTCTAAGAAGGAGAATATAGTGGTATTTTTAATGTCTTATTTGTATATTAGTACATAAATAGATGCGCACACATGAATATAAGGACATCTATACACAGAGGTAGATACATATTTGAATGCATATATGTATATATATAATATATATAATATATATTATATATATTATATCATATATTATATATTATATATTATATATTATATATTATATTATATTTTATATCATATATTATATATTATATCATATATTATATATTATATCATATATTATATACTATATGTTATATATTATATACATATACATACATATACATACATAAATATACATATGTGTGGGGGTACGTGTATATATATTCATTCATATATACATAATAAATACACGTATGTAAGTTGGGATGGAAGACAAAATCTCGGACGAGAAAGTTTTGAAAAAGATTGAAAACAAAATCGAAAAATGAGGAACGAAGTCAAATGAAATTGATCACTCAATGAACATACTAACGAAACCAGGATAAGGTTTAGAATCTATTAAAAGCAGAATAAAGAAATAGAGAGTAGAAATGAAGACAGAGATCTTTTGACCAAGATAAAGAATGCCATTTTAAGCTTCCTTTTAAGAAAATGTATTCACCCCTTGTAACTGTATATAGAAGATAAGAGACAGTTTAAACAAAACGCCAAATGATTAAATATTTAAAGAGGCCAATTAAAACCAAAGTAGATTAGCACTTAGGAGTATCATATAAACTTATTTATTTTATCGTCTACAGCTATTCGTGGAGACATTCATTATTTGTCTCTATCCTAATGTAATCAAATGACTACAAATGAAGTTCCGATCACAGATAAACCTTGCATAATGTAAGGGTGAAATGTTTATGTTCTCTGTCCTAGTTTACATGCTCTCTTTTCTTAACACCTTGGAGGTAGGAACATCTCCATCATAAAACTGAGCGAAATTCAGAATGAAGGAAGACACAATCAGGCGAAATGAAAATGCTAAACTAGGGTAAGGAAATGAGCGGCGTCATCTCGATACCTGGTCAGCGTCTGGGTCAAGTAGAACAATTCAGATACCTCGGAAGCCATATAAGTGACTCCCTCGAATGCACAAGAGAAATCAACACTACAAAAAGTTTGCAACAATACCCTCATTAATTAAACCCAGTCTGGAGTTATGAGTAATCTACAGTTGCCGGAAAATATGTTTTCGAAAGAATATATTCCTGGTTGATGTATCGTTCGTCTTGTGAATTTTAGACACTTTATAGTTTATATAAATTATTCATGATTTTTTTTCTGAAGCAAGATGCTGTAATTATCTTCCGCAGGTCACACAACTAAGAGTAATCTCTAGCACGGAAATACTTGATCTATGGGTAAGGTAGTCATAGTACATTTTTCAATTGTTAGTGAATTCCGTACAGAAAGGTGGTGTGGTTCAAGAAAATACACTTACGGTGTTACTACAGATGCTTATATATGATACTTATTCCATCCATCCGTCCATTAATATATACCTGAATTCATTCAAATACATGCACATATATATGTACACACACACGCACACACACATATGTGTGTATGTATGTGTATATGAATTCACACACACACACACACACACACACACACACACACACACATATATATATATATATATATATATATATATATAAATTATGAACTATAATCTTCTCAGTATGATAAAGATAAATCTCTTCGCAACTTCCTTTAAATTTTCTGAACTCCCGTTCAGGTGAGGCACACTAGGATGTCAGATCCTAGTGTTTATTTTGTCAGCCGCTGGTCCTCCGTTTCCTTTGGAGATGGCAAATCATGGCGCTCATTGCGAAGGGACACCCACGACGAGGGTTATTAAAGTGAGGTCAGTGTCAAGTATCGGCCGCCGGATGGTAGGTACCTCGGCGCGCGTAACTAGCGTTTGACCTGAGTTAGGGTCGTGACCCCTCCTTACCGGAAGTAGGACAAGGTTCTCGTTGGGGCATGTGCAATTTGACTTGGCTTATCCTTTGCTTCTGGCATCGAAATGGGAATGGCATTATAAAGGTTATTCAATTTGATTTCGGTAGGTCGAAGGGATTGATCGCTCGTTCAAGGCAGGGGTTCACGGCTCCTGCCTTAGGACCCTCCTGTGCGTTACTTCACCTACTGGTGGTGGCTCTGGCACCCTGTGACGTCACAGCTAAAAGTGGCACCGGGAGCCGAGCGGTGCCGATCGTGACCGAGTGCCAAAGCAGGGGGCACCGTTGACTCTCGAGACCATTTCGCCCCGACGACTTCGGAGGCGAGGGTGTGCTAAATGGGGCTGCCTGACTCACGGGCCGCAAGCATATTATAATCTCCCGCTTTATTATGCTCGCAGTCCAATAGTCAGTGTCACAAGTCGAGTGTTCACGACCCCGTCTTGACTGCAGTGTGTTCTAGTCATCTCTAGTCAACCAGTGTTTGGTGAAGAATCCAGTGTATCTTTGTGTAATCTTCGACCACCACCGTTAAAATGTCGCAGCAGCAGCAACAGCAGGTGGTGAGGCAGCAAGTCTCCTCTCAGCAGACAAGCAGCAGTGTCAGCATGCAGCAGTCAAGAGTACAGCAGCAGACTCAAGTGCAGACTCGTACTGTCCGCGAAGGTAGGCCTGAGCTTCCGCAGGATATTACTTCGTCTGTGCTGTAACAAGCTAACAGCGGTGCTAAAGTGTCATGTGTTTCCCTTTAAATAAGTGTTCACGCAGCTTCTGTGAGAGCTTTGATGGCTGTTCGTGGTGCTTTGACACTTTTGCGTGCAAATGAAAAGGGTATGCAAAAGGAAAATGCTTCCACTTCCAAAGAACAAAGGAAATGACGGAAAAGTGAAAGAAAGAGACGCGAGAAAAGTGCGGGTGCGGACAAGTGCGAGGCAATGGGTGCGGGCGCTCCGTGGGGGCGGAGAGCGCAGGTGCACCATGGGCGCGGGATCAGGGGTGAAAGGGCTTTCTTAGAACAAGAGTATAACTTGCAATTCAAAAGGCTCTTCGGGGTCTAAAAACAAAAGAAGTTTTGGATACCTTGATAATAGAATTACCCAAACCGCCCCCCCTTCGTGTGGGGGAGAGAGGTGAGGTGCGACCCTCCTGTTCCTGCCCCCACCGGCACGAGCCAAAAATACCCGCTGGCCCTCTACCGGCACACCCGCGGACCAGCGCCCGTATCGGGTATCTCCTGCCGATAGCGTGCGCAGGGAAATACAGAGAATGGTCATAACATAACGTAAAACATATTCTTATATATATTTCTTTGGTCGTGTAAAGAAGTATGATCCTAAGACCATTTCCCTATGATAAAAACGTGCTTTACAGACCATGTCTCTAACTCTGTTTCACATAAACCAAAATACCCTATTTGTCTACAAAATCAGATATCTAACGAAACGAGCGTAGAAAATCTGGTCATGTTAAGTATTTCTTGGAGAACATTTCCTTGAATTATAAACTCACAGCGCCTTAGTACAGAGGTCTACCGTATGCATGGCATCTTGATTTCGGAACGCTGTTAAAGTTACAACGTCGGTAGCATACCACGGTCTTCTCGAAAAAACGAGCGAGGCGGGTAGACGGGAGATGGCCAAAGGGAGAGATAAATGAAATTCTTCTCGTATAGCACCGCAGGAGGAGAAGGCATCTTCGGGGATTCTGGCGGATTCTTTTGTACTAGAGAGGGACGGGAGATCTGTATTTAGCATGGTAGGGGAACAGGAAGTGCCTGAGAACGAGGAAGTAGGGCCGAGAGAGGTGTAAAACGAGGGGTTAAGAGATAAGGGATAGGTCGCTTGAGGAATATATACATATTCATTTTTGAAGTATAAAAAAAAAAAAAAAAAAAACATTTTCGATAAACGGAATGAATTGATCAGTTATTCTGTTCTGCTATTTGTATATAGAACCGCAATGAAGGTCAGCAGGATTATAGGTTACGATGCGATATAACATTACATCGAAATTTAACCAGATAGAATGACAGTCGCATGCAGCATATCAGGACTAGTTTGGATCATGCAGGGAGCAGAGTAACGTATGGAAGACCAACAGAGATGGCAGTTTAATAGATCCCGATTCGGCCACAAGAAGCATACGCTAGAAAGCTTTGAAAGACAATTTACTGTCTACCTGTATTTAACAGATGATGTAGTTTCAGCTTACTTTAAATTTCTAAATAAACTAATCGGATGTAACAGTTGTTGAATTGCAAATAAAAAAATCAGCCACACTCGTAAAATTTGCATGTACAATAAGTTTTAAGGACTCAGATTCCTTTATTATATGTATTTATATATGTATTTATTAATCTTTCTATCAGTCTGTCGGTATTTATTTTGCTGCAGAGAAATCTAACGCTTTTGATGTATAAGATTTTTTCTTTCTTTCTTGGAAATCCAAGCAAGTGGATTGCTTTGTGTTTTATTCCAAAATTTTATTTTCATATATATATGTATATGTATATATATATATATATATATATATATATATATATATATATATATATAATGCACACACACACATATATTTATATATATAAATATATATATATATATATATATATATATATATATATATATAATGACTATGATACCTAAACGACTAGAATAGAACTTGAATACATTATAAAACAAATGTTTAAGATTTTACACAAGAAATGAAATGATACCCCAGTAGGGGGTAGTTGCTCTTAGATAAGATGTAAGGTAACCAAATCCGTGGTATGCTTCCCTTTCCTTTAAAGATGGCCGTCAGTCAGAAATGAAATAAAATTGGATTTTCCTTCAATTAAGAGAGAGA
>NC_061834.1:18784393-18809393 GCF_019202785.1 Penaeus chinensis | reverse complement strand
TTAACAGGTTTATTCATTTTTTCTTTCAACTAAACTTCTGCCAAGGCTTCCATTAATCAAAACGACTGCATTTTACACATCCTTCAATCCTAGGCCCTCCCCTCCCCCATCCACCCACCCTGCTCACGCCTCCTTATCCATCTCGTATTCCTGGATCCCTCCCCCCTTTCCCCCCATCCCTTCACCCATCTCTGGAAGCCTCCCCCTAAGCCGGCTGTGTTGCCTTGCGTGCAGTCAGTCAACACTTACCCTTGGTGTAGTCAGGACCGTCTCAGCACCCCGGCGTCGCCTGGTGTGTGTTACGGCAAGGCTTGTTGTCGCTGCTGTTCGTCGGTGCTCTCATGTGAAGGCGTTTGTCTGTTTTATGTAAGATTACCAGATCCGAGGCTGAGGAAAACGCAAAGTTATTTGTATCATTTGAATGAGTAGAACGTGCTTAGTGTGTGTGTGTTAACGACAATGTTAAAAGGAACAATATAAGAAGAAATTGTGGTCAAAGAAAGAAGCGTTAAAACAAACACAGCACAAAAGCGGCTTACACGGGAGAGGTCCAGCTCTCAGTAAATATCATGTCATAGTGAGGTGAATGTGAAGTGTAAGATTTGTTGCTGGTGACCGTGCCAGAAAGGTTCATCGGGCATCACCAGAGACATCACATATGGAGGAGGGAAGGTCACCACCCTCCACGACCCACGCCCACGGGCTGGTCAGTGATGGCGATGAGGCCTCGGCGAACATCTCCAACCACGCCCACAGCCTGCTGGTCGTGGAGGGGGAAGGCTTACCTGTGATCGCAGGACTCATTCACGAATCGGAGAGAGAAGACACCGAATCACCAAATCTGGATAGCTTGCTGTCCTTGTTGAGACATGAGATCGAGTCCCCAGCCACAGAGTTCATTGGCATTCTGGAGACTGGACTGGGTCAAGAGAGAGCCTCACCAAGTTCCGATAGTTTAGAGGTTCAGGTGGAGCAAGGGGAGAGAGAGTCACCTACATTCGATAGCTTGGAAAGTATAATGAGCGACAGAGAAAGAGAATTGCCATATCCTGCAGTTTCAAGGCTGTCGTGTCGAATAGGGGAAGCGAAAGTCAGCGAGTTCCGACAGCCTTGAGGAGGTTGCAGGAGTAAAGGGCAACACTTCAGATGAAAGCTTCGACAGCCTTGACAGTGTCACAAGGAAAAGAAAGGGCATAGCGACGAGTTTTGACAGTCTGGATGGCTTCGCAAGGGGAAGTGCAAAGGAATCACAAAGTTCCGATAGTTTGGAAAACTTAATGGAAGACACAGGTGAATGTTCACGAAGAAGAAATGGCGAGGTGGACAAGAAGGGTTCTCAAACTTTCATAAGCGAAATGAAAGTGGCTTACACTTTTAAGAAGGGGAAGCGGTCAGGAGAGTGGAAAATCCCAAAATCCTTTAGCAGTAGTGCGACGGAAAGTGCTGCTACAAAAGGGGATTCTTGTGACGCCAAAACACCTTCGGGAATAACTACGAGAACTCAGATCATCGATATCCATGTGTCAAGTGAAGGTGAGTCTCCGGGTTCTGACAGTCACACCACTATTCGAGGAGGGTCGTCAAAGTCTGACACCTACACTGCAATTCAGGAGTCTCCCGTTTTCGGTAGCCTCACGACTGTTGGAGGAGAGACTGGAAGTCATGACAGCTCAACGTCCATTGGAGGAGACACTAAAAGTCATGACAGTTACTCATCTACTGGACGAAACACTGAAAGTCATGACAGTTACTCATCTGCTGGAGGGACTAAAAGCCATGACAGTTATTCATCTACGGGAGGAGAGACGAAAAGTCATGACAGTTACTCATCTGCTGGAGAGACTAAAAGTCATGACAGTTACTCATCTGCTGGAGGAGAGACGAAAAGTCATGACAGTTACTCATCTGTTGAAGGGCAGAATAATAGCCATGACAGTTACTCATTTGCCGAAGGAGAGACTAGAAGGTATTTATCTGTTGGGGAAGAGACCTCAAGTCCTGACATATGTACATCTATTGCTGGAGAGACTAAAGTTCATGACAGTTATTCATCTAATGGAGGAGCAACTGGGCTTAACAGTTACATCGAAACAGAATCACTAATTTCCTTCAACATCAGAACAGCTGAAGGAGACTCTGTAATTACTGATAGCATAATAACAGTTAAAAGAGAGTCTCCAATTCCCGTCGATCATATATTAGATGAAGGGGAACCTCTAAGCAATAGCAGTTACACTCCGGATGAAACAGAATCCCCGGTACCTGAAAGTCACACAACTAACGAAAGAAGGTCCCCTACCCCTGCCACTGACACACCGGCAGATGTAGAGTCCTTAGTTTCTGATCGTTTTAGTACTAGAGAAGGGGGATCTCCAATCCCTAACAGTTACACTTCCATTGAAGAAGAGTTTTATGCCTCGGGCAGCCTCAGGCCTGATATGGAGGAGTCTTCAGACCCTGACGTTCATACACCATCCTCTGTACAGTCTCTTGCACCTGGCAGTCGTATGTCCCTCGAGGATGAATTTCTCACCAATGTTAGTCAAACGGTCACTGAAAGTGTCTCGTCGAGATCTTTTGAAGGAGATAGTTCATCCGCCGGCATATGTGCATTTGAGGGGCGAGAACCTTCGGTCTCAGATGAGGTACCGTCTGCATCACCTGCATCTGATAGTTACACCCCTGTTGATGAAGGGACTTTAAATTCTCTTCGTGATATTGTTCATGAAGGACCATCAAGGTCTCCAGTTCTTGACATTTATAGGCCTATTGAGGGAGACATTTTACTTCCTTACAGTCATATTCCATTTGCAGGAGAGCTTCCAATTCTTGGTAGTTACACAATGACCGATTATGAGTCTCTGGTACCTGACGACAGCACAACTGCAGGAAAGTTTCCAGCTTTCAGAAGTCCTGGAACCTCAGAAAGAGAGTCTTCATTACCTGATAGTCATACCCATTCTGAAGAAGAGGTTCTTCCTAATGGTCAAGAGACAGTTGCAGAACTTCCCATACTTGACAGCCATACAGTAACCAAAGGAAAGCCTCCTCTGCCTGATGCTGGTAGAAGTCATACGACTGAAAAAAAGACTCCATTGCATGAAAGCCTCGTTTATTCTGAAGGCGAGTCTCCCTCTCTTGACAGCCACACAACTTTAACAGAAGAATCCATAGTTCAAACATATTCAAGTTCAGAATCTCCAACTTCCGACAGTCAGTCGGAATCTTCAATGACTGGCAGCCATACAGCTTCTGTAGGAATAATTTCAATACCTGGCAGCTCTAAAACTCCAAAAGCGGAGTCTCCATTGTCTGACAGCCAAACAACTGTCGAGGAAGAATTACTAATGACCGGCAGCCTTTCAACTTCTGTAGATGAACCTCCAATTCCAAGTTGTCATATTACTTCTCCGATGCCTGACAGCCACACGACAACAGAGAGGGAGTCACCAAGCCCTAGCAGTCGTTCTCCTTCTGTAGGAGAGGCTTCGACTTCTGACAGCCACACGACAACAGAGAGGGAGTCATCCTTATCTGGGAGTCGTGCTCCTTCTGTAGAAGGGGCTTCAACTCTTGACATCTGCACGACTACGGAGAGGGAGTCACCAAAGCCTGACAGCCGTACTATTTCTGTAGAAGAGGCCACATTATCTGAGAGCCGCACAACTAAAGAGAGGGAGTCACCAAGGCCTGGCAGCCGTGCTCCCTCTGCAGGAGAGATGTCAACGCTTGACAGCCACACGACTACAGAGAGTGAGTCACCAAAGCCTGGCAGCCGTGCTCCTTCTGTAGGAGAGTCTCTCACTTCTGACGCACAGACAAATGACAGTAAAGTTTCTTCATCCCTTGACGGTCTAACAACTTCTGAGGAAGAAATCTCAACACCTGACAGCCGCATAACCTCAATAGGAGAGTCTTCACTGACTTACAGTCCCACTGCCATGGAACGGGGAGATAAAGAGGAGACGGCGAGTCTTCGTAGTGAGACAGACATAGGAGAGTCACAGAGCTCAGCTGGAAGACCAACCGTGGGGAAAGAGGACAAGGAAAGCCAGTTTAGCATGGAGGAAAGTCCTGACAGCCAGGCGGCGCCGGAGGGGGGAATAGGTCAGGCATCAAGCGCTGACGTCCAGGCGTCCTTAGAAGGGAAAGCGGAAAAGGAATCAGCATCTGAGAGTCCTGTGAGACTCAAGGAAAGGGAATCCACCGGTGATCACCATGATGACAGCCTTTTGTTTGTAATGAGAGATGGTCGAGCTTACAGTAAGTTTAACATAACGATCTTGCAGCTTGTAGATTGACTGATGGCGCCTGATTAAAGGTAGTCGACAAATGCATTTAGTCATAGACGTTTTTGCTTTTCAGCGTTAGTCGACGCCAGTGTAAATTGGTATAAAACTGCTGCGGATTCAGATATTCATGAAAAATTGTCAGTAAACTATGTGTGTATACATGTGTGTGTGTGTGTGTGTGTGTGTGTGTGTGTGTGTGTGTGTGTGTGTGTGTGTGTGTGTGTGTGTGTGTGTGTGTGTGTGTGGATATATATACATATATATACATATACATACATATACATATATATGTATATGTATATGTATATATACATATACATGTATATGTATGTATATATATATATATATATATATATATATATATATATATATGTGTGTGTGTGTGTGTGTGGGTGTGGGTGGATGTGTACACATATATATATATATATATATATATATATATATGTATATATTCATGTATATATGTATATATAATATATATATACACATACATATACACACACATATATACATACTTAGATATAGATAGATAGATATATGTATATAGATATGTATAAATGTGTGTATGTATGTGTGTGTGTGTGTGTGTGTGTGTGTGTGTGTGTGTGTGTGTGTGTGTGTGTGTGTGTTTGTGTGTGTGTGTGTATGTATGTATGTATATGGACAGAGTTATGAACCTGAACCACTTTATATGCAAATAATGACACTGAAACGCGTGGCTTTGTTTACATCCGAGAAGCAAGGGCGTTGTTTGTCACATCATGGCTGGACTACTTGCAGACTTCAGTCCTTCCCTCCTGCATGTTTTAGTGGTACTTCCACATAGAGTACTTGCCATTCTCTACTCTCGTTTTTCGTAGGAGCACTAGTGAAAAGTAATATAACCCCAGGGAACTGTACTTTACTATTCCACACGAAGCATTATTAGTGTTCAAATAGTAGCATAAGAATCGACCTTTACAAATATTACGGTAATAGATAGTTCCAACAGTGACCTACCCGGACATGTATTGTATAGCACCGAGCTAAATTTTCACGGGCGATCACGACATCCCGGAGATCAAGTGACACCGGGTTAAAACAGAGCGGCCACTTAGCCAGAGCGTCAGACCCACGGCAGACATGGTAGGTGACTGACACTAGAAAGCGTGAAGCGACCTTGCTAACAAGCCCCACGTCCGCCTAGATAAACAGTAGTTATAGTGAAGGTGACCGGACAATGGCGCCGATGTTTGATGTGAAATGAGATCGGGTTTTCACTGTTCCTCCCTTTCAGCCTGCAAATTTCATCAGCTGATCATTATATAGTTATCTTGTTGCGTTTCTATGCTGATCAAAATTTATAATGATAACATGATTGTGAATGACAAAAGAGTACTACAGCATAGTGGGATGAGGGTGCAAAAATCAGATCATGAACGATGTATGTTTCTCACTAACTTCAAATTCTCATCATGTCTCTTCATAAGTAAAACTCTCCTGGATTTTTTTTCTGGAAATTGCCAAAACCCCGAGGGTAACTTTTACCTGGAGGAATCATGGCCTGGGAGGTCAGAGGGGCCGGGTGAAGGTGGGCGTGCGGGAGGAGGGAGGGAGGGAAGGGGGGAGACACGCGAACCGGGAGCACGGTAGGCTGCGTCACGCCTCATACCGGGCTACTCGCAAACCGGTTCGGCTCTTCTGCTTCAGAGGGGGGCGTGTTGTGGGCGTAAGAGGGATGTGGCGGTGCTGGGTTCTGTGTTAGAGGGAGAGGAGAGTAATTCTGGGGAGTGTAACGGGATATTAGTCCCGTAACCGCAGCTGCAATAGACTTTCTGTTTATGTTCGTCTGGTTACCGTTGCGGGATATTTTTGCGTCCTTAATGATGAAATCTTTCTTTGGCTTCCTGCGTAATTTGTTTGCATTTGCAATGCTCATTAATCCACGTTTTACCAATTACTTCTCTTACCCTCATCATTTTAATATACTTAAAACGTAACTGTTCAGTCACATTAGTAAATACCACAAGGAAACCAGAGCAAACCGAAAGCAAAACAGAAGCTGTGAGTATGCGTCGTGGTGGATGCAAGCCTTTTCTTTTTTATGCCTTAGACCCTGAATAGTCAAGCTAAGGTGTGCCACCCTACCCGACCGTGTCTTTAAGATGTGAGGCCACGTTGCGTTAGAAAGGCGGTCATTTTACACAATACTGTTATATGATAGAAAAAAAACTCGCTTAACACCTTCGTCGTTTGAATAAATCACAGAGACGATCTAGATTTCAAAATCTCCAGGAACTGAGAGAGCTAATTCCGGTGATGGATAACCTTTTTTTTTTTCTTTTTTACTTCCACAGTCTGGTGTTCCAGATGAGTAGTAATATAACATGGAGATACATACTTAAATGTAAGCTCTAACACAGATAAGCATTGTTAGATATAAAGAAAACAGCAAAAAAAGCCCTTTGAGTAGCACTAATGTTGCACTGAGACACGCAACAAAGTGCAAATATAAGTAGTCGTGGTGGCAGACTCTCGCGGCCAAAATTAGCGTTCGCAGAGAACCAGCGACACGCATGCGCACTTGAATTTTCTCCATGATATAGACGTGTAAGCGCACATGCTTCGTCACGAAGTTTGACGAGCTTGCCAGATGCTTATAGGATAAAGCCTATATGAGTCTTTTTATAAAGGCAATTAGTGATAACAATTCTTGGTTGTGAGTGATGCCAAAACATCTTGTTTGTGAAAGGCACACAGAATGTTTTTAATTAATTTCCCCCACACACTTTCAGTTTTTCCCAAAGATTCGTCTTTAATCGGGAAATGCCGCTTTATACGTGCGATTTCTCTCAGTCCGTCACATGTTTTTTTTTTTCAAGCGGGAGAGCACGTGTTTCGGTTGCCCGTGCACTCCGATACTTTATTCATGGTGATGAGCTACGCGTGACCAAAACTATTTAAAAATGGAATACCCTGGAAGGCGTTCAATTGGGCATAGGGTGAACTGAGTCACCGCCCATATTGGACACCGAGGGCGTGGTTGGCCTTCCCCTCGGCCCGCCCACCGAAGCCCGGGCGGCGCGAGGGGAAAGCGGGAGGCAGTTCATCGTCTGGAGTGGCTGGAAGAGGGTTGATAGGAGGGAGCAGAGGAGAGAGACAGATAAAAGTGAGAGAGAGGGAAGGAGGAGGGAGAGATGGAGAGCAAGGAGACGAGGGTGACTTCCGGGACCAAGATGTCCTTCTACGGTACTTATCTTCTTGATGCTGCAAACCGCGAGGCGGAAAGAAAGCTGCTCTTGTACTGCTGCTTATTTGATTTCCTTCTGTCTTCTAAACCTAACCAAGACGACAGAACTAGACCCGCACACTCAGCCACACTAATCACAAAGCACTCTATGCCTCGATGCTGCACTTTCACACTCACAGCTACACTAATCAAGGCATTCTATGCCTCCATTTATTACGACACTAATCACGAAATGTTTAACATCATGTATACAGCAACGCTAATCAAACAAATATTCACACTTTTAACTAAGCTTCTGCACATCAGAAATGTACTTAATAACAAAAGCTGCACTACACAACATTGCACTGACATGTACCAGTATTTACGAATATATGTTAGGAAGAACTTACTTTATCTAATTAATTCTGAAAAGAAGAAGAAAAAAAACATAACCGTTTTACAGATTGGAATGTCTCGTATAGTTTTGAAGACGAGAAAGTTTCTTTTTCGTCTTTCTGAATGTTTTTCCTTTAAACTTGTAAAAATCTAAAGGGGAAAACAAAGAAAGATCTGGGATCGAATTTAGATTCAATTTTCCATTCTGAAGCAAAGACTATTTGAGTTAATTCTGATTAGAGTGCACATGTTTACTCTTTCTAAACCATTCGGCATTAGATTCTTATATTGGCAAAATTCTCACATCTTAAGTTCATTTCTTTCTTATATCCTTATAAACATGAACTGATGATCATTCATGCATGCTAGCACTTACGCACTCAGAAGAGACGGTTTGTTTATATCAGGCATTTTGCTTAAAACAGATCGCTATCACCATAATGCATTTTCCCCGTATATAGCTAACCTGAAGTATTGCAACTCGGCGGATATCAAAATGTTTATCTTTCATGAAATTACGAAGTTTGTCATGCTTGATGTAGGGCTGATGAGAGCGAAGTACCAGAAGGTTCTTCCAAGTGCCAGAGAATGTGATTAACACGAGATCAACTATCCTTGTAATGGCTGTGACGACATTTGACAATAATTAATATAATAAGGGTATGGAGGAAGAGGCCATATAAGGCACGAAGAGAGCCAGGTGAGTCAGACTCATAGTCGCCATCACCCAGTTACATGCCCATGAGAGTGTGCTTAAAAATACCTCCTCGGGAGCCGGGGAGGGGTGCCGCCCCCTAGATCCCCAAACAGCCTGTTACACCATAAACAACCCGGGAAAGCTTGTTGTTTTGAAGGCCGTTTTGTCAAAGCCCGAAATACCCGAATCCATTTTATCCAAGATTGCCAATTATTGTCCTCAAAATGAAATATTTTAGGGACTTTCAAGATCTATAGGTGCGACGGGGCCATGGATACTGCGCCGTATCGTAACCATGCCATGAGTCAGTCCATGAACATTTGAGGCTTGTCAGGGAAACGGGTGGGAGGAGGCTAGAGAATTATGCAAAGGCCGGAAAGTAAGTCCTGAAGGGCTGACGCTGTTGGCTTTTCTCCAAGCCATTTTGGTGCCATTTTTTGCCTTCGCTAACTTGTTAATGAGTTTGGTTGCGGCCTAAGTTGGATATCATTTTGTTTTATTAGGTATTTTGATTATATTTTTTATGATGGAATCTAAATCTGGAACAAGATAATAACAATATGTATATACAGGAAGTATTTCGGAAATGTCAATATAATGAATAAAAAAGACATCCACAGGCACACACAATTTATACATGCAAGCACGAATATCTATCTATTTACCTATATAAATATAAATGTAAATATATATATATCTGTATATGTATATATATATATATATATATATATATATATGCATATATATATGTACATATATATGTATGTACATACACATGTATATATATATATATGGATATATACATATATATGTATGTATATATACATATATATGTATGTATATATACATATGTATATGTATATATATGGATATGTATGTGTGTGTGTATATATATATATATATATATATATATATATATATATATATATATATATTTGTGTGTGTTTGTGTGTGTGCATGTATGTATGTATGTATGTATGTATGTATGTATGAATACATGTAAATGTATCTGTATGTGTATGTATATATACATACATATACATATATATGGGTATAACTATATGTATATATGTAAATATATACATGTATATGAAATATATACACACATATACCTGTATATAACTATAGCTATATATGTGTGTGTGTGTGTGTGTGTGTGTGTGTGTGTGTGTGTGTGTGTGTGTGTGTGTGTGTGTGTGTGTGTGTGTGTGTGTGTGTGTGTGTGTGTGTGTGGACATGTATGAATGCTTATATGTATGTATTTATAACACACACAGACGTCCGCACACACATTTCCATACGCATATGTGTATAACGAAGAATGGCCTTGATGAAACGCGCGTTCATTAGGTGGCGGCGGAGACGAACCGCGGGTCCCAGGGAGAGGCTGTCCAAGATATTTCTGGCATGTATCCCAGGGCGCTGTATCTCCCTCCGCCGCCACCTCGCGAGTGCCCGCTGCGTTGTCCGGTAGAGGAAATATGTAAGATTATACTTATCCGAACTGTCTATAATAATCTTAAATGGCGTTTTTAATTGTTTCTGTATTTCCCTTTTTTTATCAATCGTTGTAATATTTGTCATTAAGGTAAATTGATGGTATTTGATTTCGATCGACTTGGGTACGAACTTTGCCACAACATCTTAGAACTGCTGAAAATAAACACACCAACATGCTTTTCCAAAGTATATTATTAGCCAAACGTAAATGTTTGTGCCGTGACGCTATCCTACCGTGTTGCCATGACAGGCGGTACAGTGAAAAGCCGTCTGTTGACTGTCATGAGGCCATGGGAAATTTACTTGGTAACAAACAAGGGTTATTTTGGGGTAAAATTACACAGGGGGTGGAATTGACAAATGGAAATTGATTTTGAATCAATTCAGGGCCTGAAATTCATATCCGATGGCGTAGGGAGAAGGCAGTAAAATATACCACAGAATGGGAAGTTCGCTTCTCCGTGGAGACCTTGCCTTACGCGGCGCTGAGGAGGAGGGGAGGCAAGGGAGAGTGACACTTCCTTGACTTCTGCGAGATATGAGTTGGTCATAAACTGCTTGTAGACATCCTCTCAGTCTATTTATTTATAATGTTTAAAACCAACAAGAAAAATTTCCAAATTATTGAAAATCCTATTGTTTAGTATAAAGAAACCACATTACATCCTTTGTTGAATTCAGGAGAAATGTCGGTTGCTGTCAACAGCAGTAACATAATTTAAGAATGCTATAACTGTGATTAAGGGCAGAATGGCAATACCGGTGCATGATATTAGACATATTTCTGCAGAGACACCGGAATAATAGTATATCATAAATTCTATATCTACGAGTATTCATATTACTTATTCGATCTATGGCTTCTGAAGGCCAACTCTTGTGAAAAAGCAGCACTTTTCCTTTCCACTTACCTGCGCCTTGGCTCTCCCGCCGTGCTCAGGTATGGTATTGTTGGCGCGGAGACATGAATCGGGGTAAATGATGAAGTGGTGAGAGTCATACGTTATATTTAGACGTATGTACAGCTGGCACTCACCCGCGCCCGCTGTACGTCTACAGAAGTGGCACGTTTCGTCACTGTCTGTTGACTTCAATACAAGGGAAATTTAGGCGAGGACCTCTGGGCGTCATCGAGTAGGACTACCGTGCATTCTTACTGTTTTCTTCTAGAGGGATATATTTCAGTCATAAATTTCTCATGCAGTAGATCAGATGCAAAATACAGTTACCTTTTCCATCATGCCAAAGGCGAGACCTCTACAAGAGAAAGGACTTAATTTACCCCTTTAACTGTTAGTTAAAGGGGTAAATTAAGCCCCGTAGCATAGCGAGTGCTCCATTACCTTTCGACAACGGGTAGAAACCAACGGAGTGTCTCGAGGGCTGTTATGTCGACAGCGACGGCAGGGTAGTGAGAGGACCTCGAGGAGACGAACCAGGCACAGGGGGAGGAGGGTGCAGGGCAAGGGGAGGGGCGTTGTGTGGTGCTTCCCCTGCCAATTGATGCATCACATGGCCCCGCTGATAAGGGCACAGGGGAGGCCGTGTTGCAGGTCATGCGGACGTGCTAACTGCTGACGGTGCTGCTCACGTGCTGTGGGAACGCGTGGGAATAAGCTTAAGCATGACCTTTTATGGACGTAAAAAATCTGCTATTTAGGGCAGACTTTCAGGATGGCCTTTTTACTATCTGAGAGCTCATCCTTCCATGTAACATCATTGCTTATAAAAAAATTATCTGCATGATAAAGCCATATAATTAGAGAGCAGGCTTTTGTCTATTATCGAAGCTTTTCCACCATTACTTTATGTAGGCTATAGACCGAACTATTTATATGGAAGATAACAAAGAAGTTGCATGATTTAAAATTTCTTCTTCAAAAAATCGATCTATTTATCTATTTACGCTTATTAGTTTCGGATAGAAGAGCTCCGTCACATACCTGAAAGTAAAGTATAGCAGTTTCAAAACAAGCTTTAAAAGTATCTAACTGTATTTCTTTTTCTTCCTTTACAGTCCAGCAGGGCGTACAGAGGATCCAAGGTCCCACCCAGATGATGCCGTAAGTATTTATTTTGTGTGTATTATCTGCTGTAATAAAACTTTCCACTAAATTTCAACTTCTTTAGGCGATTTTTTTATATCAGACATAATGAAATCAGATATAATAAAATTGATGAAATCGGAAATTAAAAGATGAGATCGGATAAAATATGTGCAAGAAACAGTTTAAATGTTCTCACTTTTATTATCGCTCGGTAGTTGGAATACCTGCTATTTACTGAAGCTTAAGTCTTCGCAAACAGTTACAGTTGCTGGGTAAAAATTAGGCCTGAAATAAATCGGTTGGAACTCAGGCTCACTTCCTGTTTCGTGTTTACGTTCACCATTTCAAATTTATTGCTCACTTTGCCGAAGGATCCTTTTGTACCCGTTCTCTTCCCTCTTATATCTCCATTGATCTTATTAGTTTCTCTAGGTATCTGCTTCCTTTATCTTCTGTCCCTAAACCATCCACTCCTCTCCCTTTTCCCCTGAAGATCCCTTCGCAGCCATTAACTGACAAAACAAAAGTGGATAACTGCGAACAGCCGTTGAGATATGAATAGACTGCCTTTAGAGATGGCTCCGAAGAAACAACTATTGCAACACCCTCTGCCCTCTGTCTGTGTGGCTTTTTTCCATCGTATTATTTGTTTATAATATCAGGGCTTTACACAGTTTTCTGGGTGAAGAGAACCATTTGCTTGAAGTGCCTGCGGGTGATTCGTTTTAGGCTAAAAATAACAATCACCGCACGGTAGGATTCTGTTTGTTTTGATAGGATTTTTCACTTTTAAGGGGGAGATGTCAGTATTAGTTTGTGTAGGCAGAACTTCCTGGGTTCTGACGAAGTTAAACGGCTGTTGGCAGAGGCTGCGTACATCTGGTAGGTGCTGCAGGTGAGGCGCGTCGGGCCCAAGTCATTAGTAAATGCCGTGATGACGCCAAACCTGTCGGGAGAAATCATTTTCTTTGTAGTTAACAAAAAAAAAAAAAAAAAAGAAAAAAAAAGAAGAACACTATTGGCAAGGTGTGGACATGATACACATGGTCGCGGCATCTTGTTTTCTTTATCTAAATATTTTACATACTAATTTTTCAGGCGGACTGGTTGCGCCCAACAACTTACTTTATACGTTCCAAGTAGAGTGGGAAATATTTGCCAAACCCTGTACCCTGCCGTTCTGAACGGGTAGTAACTTGAAACATACAGATATTTGGAGTCAGTCCTACGAATCCTAAACGCGGAAATATTCAAAGGTCCTTCTTGCTCTTTAGAAAATAGTCACTCCTGTATTCTGATACACTTGAGCCTTCGGAATAAAGAGGGTAGAGAAGGGGTGTTTAATCCAGTGGTGATTTAACGATCAGTTCCTACCATGCAGTTGAAAAGGACCGAATCTAATTTTAAGCTCTCCAAGCAAGCGAAAGCATAAAATAAATCGTGGATATAAACAACGTTACACAAACACGAATGGCGCGATGGTGGATATGGATTCATTTCAGTCATGCATAGTATACAGTATACAGTATATATACATATCCAGGTCCAAGCATCCACAAACACAACAACAATAACAATAATAACATCAACAACACACACACACACACACACACACACACACACACACACACACACACACACACACACACACACACACACACACACACACACACACACACACACACACACACACACACACACACACACACACACACACACACACACACACACACACACACACACACACACACACACACAGACGCGCGCGCGCACATACACACATACAAATACAGAAGACATAAGTAGCGAGACCAATACCTCTGTATGCATTACCCTTCCTCGCCGCCAGATTAAGCGCGAGGGCGAGGACAAACACATGCCACGGAGGGGCCGCTTGCACACACGTGGACTCCCGTGTTATTTATACACCTATCCAGTCACCTCGTTCCTTCCCCCGTCATTAATTACAAAATAAATTGGAAGCATCGCGGCCTGATATCGCCTGTCCTTCCCGCCGGAGACGTGTTGGCATGAGCCAGAGTGCCGCCCCCGGTGGTGCTCTCGCCCCTGGTGGTGTGACTTGGCACCGAGAAGGGTGTGTGGGCTGCTGGTGGGAGGAACGGCCAGGGCGGAATGGCAGCTGTCTGCTTCGGGGCATAACAGCTGAGCCTTTTAATTATCGGGAGAACCAAAGCAAAGCTTTTCATTGGTATTTGGTCGAGATAGGAAATCAGTTTGTCATTCCTGCTGCATTCGGTTTCTGTCAGTGAAAGGGATTACGATTCTGTAGATACACATGTGTTTCTCTTTAGACATTTTTCTCGCTGCATTACACCATAAGGAAGCATGAACCTTGGTATTATCAAGTGCATGTTGTGTGCCACGTCCGCCCCCATATTGGCACCAGCGGCGCCACAGGTGAAATGGGCGCCAGAAGGTCTCGCCCGCCGCCCACACACTCACCCCCACCCACCCCACCCTTGGCAGTCTTTCAGCCTTTCCTAATTTTTAAATGGCGCCTCGATTTGACATGCCTTGGTGTGTCGGCTTCTTTGTCCATCTGCCCGTTTGTCTTTGGCCACATTGCTTCCTTACCGAATGGCCTCGCAATAAGCTCGCAAGGAAACAAACAGAAGGCATCTTGTTTTCCGCGTCGTCATGCAGCCGTCATTCACTAGTCATCAATCACATTACGGTTTTCGCTGAGTAGTGTTCGACCTGTATCCACCTGAGCATTTTTTTAAAAGGAAGAGTAACAGAGATGTAGGTTAACTGCAGAGCTATCAATATTAATGACTGATATTGTGGTCTTCCTTAAACAAGAATTTTCATGAATATTCACATTGTTATGAAAGAACGACATGCAATATCAATGATTATCATATTCAAACCAGAATTGCTAATCGCACGCCACCAAGACGTGATTAAATGCGGTAATCGAATACGCGAAAACCTTGTCATCAGTTAGAAACAGATATAGAGAGAAACAGGTAAATATACGAGACGGAAAAATACCCTTTGGCTTCCTGTGAGTCATAAGGAATGCTACCCATGCCCTGGCGATTATCTTGACAAACAGGAAACGCAAACGGATTTTGCTTTTAATAGGTAGGAGAGTGGTAGCATCTGTGACTCTATGTGATGGCCACAAACTAGATTTACAGCCTACATAGCGCTACAGTTTGTACAGAAAACAGGGGATGCGGGGAAAAGCTAGAGGGGAGTGACAGAAATATCACCAGCCTTTACTTTACTTTTAGTTAGCCTTACTTTGTCATCACTTCCCCTCTCTGCTCTCACCACTTTCCCCTCTTTTCCCCCTCTTTGGGCAACGCCGACCTGACCCACATAAGGTAAAGCCCTTCCCTCTGTGTCTATTTCGGCCTACCTGCTCCCTGCTCCCTGCTTCTCCGCCCCCAGCTTCCCCCCGAGTGCCATGTCCGGTATGTCAGGGACGACGTGCTCCTGTAGGGGAAGCCAAAGGGGGGGGGGGGGTGAGCACGTGGGGGTCGCGCGAAGGAATGGAAGAGGGTGGAGACAGGAGCGCGAAGGGGCACGGCGGGAATAGAAATAGATTCTTCAGAATAAGGGATCTGAATATATTTAGATATATGTCCTACTTCCCGCGTGTTTCCGTATAGATATGCACGAGTGTGTGTGTGTGTGTGTGTGTGTTTTTGTGTGTGTGTGTGTGTGTGTGTGTGTGTGTGTGTGTGTGTGTGTGTGTGTGTGTGTGTGTGTGTGTATGTATGTATGTATGTATGTGTGTGTGTGTGTGTGTGTGTTTGTGTGTGTGTTTGTGTGTGTGTGTGTGTGTGTGTGTGTGTGTGTGTGTGTGTGTGTGTGTGTGTGTGTGTGTGTGTGTGTGTGTGTGCGCTATATGTCTCTCTATCTATCTATTTATCTATCTATCTATCTATCTATCTATCTATCTATCTATCTATCTATCTATCTATCTATCTATCTATCTATCTATCTATCTATCTCTACGCACTTCCACACACACACACACGCGCAATTACACAACACACACACACACACGCACTTACACACACACACACACACACGCACTTACACACACACACACTCACGCACATACACACACACACACACACACACAAACACACACACACACACACACACACACACACACACACACACACACACACACACACACACACACACACACACACACACACACACACACACACACACACACACACACACACACAAACACACACACACACACACACACACACACACACACACACACACACACACACACACACACACACACACACACACACACACACACACACACACATATATATATATATGTATCTGCGTGCGTGCGTGTGTGTGTGTGTGTGTGTGTGTGTGTGTGTGTGTGTGTGTGTGTGTGTGTGTGTGTGTGTGTGTGTGTGTGTATATAGAAAAATATATATACATATATATATATATATATATATATATATATATATCCTCTCCCTCTCGCCCTCTGCCCCCTCTCGCCTTCAAACTTTCAACTGGCCACTTCTCCTTACTCTCCTGCCACTTGACGGACATACTACAGGCAGAGGGGCTTGAGTGCCAGAATCCTCATTCATGGTTACGCCGGTTGTTGAGGGCTTCACTTTTACTTCATTTTATTCGTATAATAAAAAACGTTCCATGGAATTTTTACCTCATTTTATTCGTATAATAACACAAATCGTTAAACGTATCCGTATCTGGTATTGATAAAGAGAATATCGCATTGATTATAAGAATTACATAAATCGAAAGTGTATATTAATGGATCAAATGCTTTCGTCAGCGGACAGTGCCAACAGAGCGACGTTTGACGGACATGACGATCTCGCTCCGTCTTAGCGTTTGCACATACCTTGCTCTTAAGGTTTGACGTGTCCTTGGCTGTCGCCCTTTATCCGATCTCAAATGAAATTTCAGATATGATGCCAGCGGAAGCGGCATAAGTGTTAGGCTCATCCATTTTTATTTGATCCTTTAATGCATTGTTATCTTAGGCTAATCCATCTGCAAATATGAGTATTGTGTTCTATCTAGAGTTTCGTTTTAGTACAGTTTCTAAGCATTATTATCATGTCTCCTTCAGCGTGGGTCTGCCAGCCGGGGCGTCACCACCAGTGTTCGAGCAGATCTTCCGAAATGCTCGCTTTGCCCAGGGCGGCGATGCCATGTTCGAGGGCAAAGTCCAGGGCAATCCGAAGCCCACCGTCACCTGGACCCGTAAGGGTGCACAGATCGTGTCCGGAAACAAATATCAGGTACGGTGCACAGCTCGGACCGTCTGGCTGAGCGAAATGCTAAAAAACGTGTAGTAAGAATTGTGTTTGCAATGAGGAATTAGATTATATAAACTAATATGCTGTTCCAGGTGACACACGATGAGAACACAGGTGTGGTGACCCTTAATATCACCGCCATCGGCCCCGGCGACGAGGGCGAGTACACTTGCACAGCAGCCAACCAATACGGCGAGGCCATCTGCACCGTCTATATCCAGCCTGAGGGTGAGTTCATTGCCAGTGCTGATTGATATCTTAGAATTGACTATTGTCTACAAAAACAACAAAAATGGTCTAATTACGAATGAGTAGACTTAAAGCCCTATTTCTTCTCACAGCGGCCTACATGATGCAGCAACAACGTCAGTCCATGCAGATGCAACAAAGTAAGTCCATGATGCAGCAACAACAGATGTCGCAAACATTTTCGCAGCAGCAGCAACATATGATGTCGGTGCAAAATGGACATATGGAGTCGTTCCGCGTGGACACCTTCGAATACAGACTGCTTCATGAAGTGGAGTTCCGTCGCTCTCTGACAATCACCGTGGCTGGAGAGCTGGAGGTGGACCTTGGCGCTATCCAGGGTCCTCCTCAGGCTCCTCAGCTCCAGCAGAAGCCACGTTCCACTAAGGTCTCCGACGGAGGCAACGCCACCTTCACCGTCAACGTTAACGGCTACCCGACTCCCAGGGTAAGACTTTTATTACGCTCTAACCCTCACTGCTGAGATCACTGAATGCTCGATTTTTTCTTTCCTTGCATTTTACCCAAGCCCAGCACATTCATTGCCCCTTTCTTCCGTAGGTTATCTGGTTTAAGAACGGCGTCGGTCTTCAGCAAAGCGACAAATACCTGATGACTCAGTCCGCCGGCCAGGTGACCCTGGTGGTGAAGCAGGTGAACTCACAGGACAGCGGCTACTACACAATGCTGGCCGAGAACTCCTCTGGGTGCACCGTGGCTTCCGCTCAGCTAGCTGTGGTGCCCCGGGGCGAGGTCACTAACGGCGCTCCATCTCCTGAAGTTATCCGTCCTGAACGGATGTAAGTTCGATTATGAAAATTATTGTGTACGAATCCAATTTATCATTACCACGTTACTACCTGAACTTAGACATAATTCACATTGCTAATAGAACAAATATAACGCTTCTTCCTCCTCGCGCAGTGAGCAGCAGCAGGCTCAACAGCAAATGGAGGTGGACGTCGGAGAGGAAAGCAGCAAGTCCTTGGAACCCAAGTTCGTCCGAGGCCCCGCTGACCGCGAAATCCAGGAGGGCAAAATGGTGCGCTTCGACGCCCGCTGCTCCGGCAGACCCTATCCTGAGGTAAGGCACCTGTGAAAGGAATATGTTAAGTCAAACTCCATTCATTGTTCCGCATGTGGCTATATTTATATGCTTTTGTTGGTGTTGATACAAACTTGTATTTACTGTAAAATACATGCTTGTAGATGGTAAAATATGACTCGTATTCGGCCACTAATAGTTGCTTCTCGTATTGCAACACAGGTCACTTGGTACATCAATGGCCAGCTGGTAGTAGACGATGCCACCCACAAGGTTTTAGTTAACGAGGCAGGTAACCACTCCCTCATGATCAGCAAGGCTTCCCTTAGCGATGCCGGCGTCATCACCTGCGTCGCCAAGAACAAGTCTGGCGAAGCTAACTTCCAGGTGAGAAGCGCACATGACGCCCACTTCAAAAAATATTGTTTTGTGAACCGATATTTGTGTATCTGTACTCACTTTGGCCAGACCTTCGATAAAATCCTTCTTTCTTTCATAGTGCCAGCTTAACGTGCTGGAGATGCAGCAGATGGTCGCCCCCAAATTCGTGGAGAGATTCCAACAGGGCGCCGTGGCCGAGGGAGAGACGGTTGTTCTTCAGTGCCGTGCCGTCGGGACTCCCATGCCCTTCCTCACATGGCAGAAGGACGGAGTCTCCGTTGAGAATAACCCTAATGTCATGGTTAGTTCAGTTTTAACTTTATCAATTCTAATTATTTTAATTTTGCTGAAAGCGCTAATATACAGTACATCGATGAATGAGAGGAGAGGACTAGAAAATTTCCATGGTGTCGCATGGGACAAGGAACTAACAGTACTTGTCAAATCTCCTGCAGGTTCAGAGTGACCAGAACGGCGCATCGACACTGCAGATCCTGAGTGCCAGCGCCTCTGACGCCGGCTGGTATCAGTGCAACGCTCAGAACTCCGCCGGCTCCGCGGCCACCCGCGCCCGTCTCCACGTGCAGTCCACCAAGACTTCCGGCCCCGCCCAACCTCAGAGGCCCCACTTCCCGAGGCCCGTCAAATTCATCGAACCTGAGTATGTACCACTTGTATCTTTCTAGATAAGACAGTAGAAAGTAATAATGCTCACAAGGCTAAGAGGCTACACATATCACGTCCAGTAATAAGAGCTGAATAATGTATTGCGCGCGCTGCTTCACGTGCCATTTCTCCGTGATCCACAACCCTCTTCCCTACCAACAGACCCGAACCCGAACCTGAGGTGATCATGCTGCGCCCCGTCGAGAGGGCCCACCACGTGCCTAAGGCCCCCGAGGAGGAGCAGCCCGTTGAACCCCCCAAGTTCACCCATCCCCTGAGGGATATCGACATCGTCGAGGGCACCCGCGCCCACTTCGAGGCCAAGGTGACCCCCGTCGGCGACGCCACCATGAACATTGAGTGGCTCATTGACGGCAAGCCCCTTGCTGCCAGTAAGTACGAGAGCTCCTCTTCGGATCAAGAAATGAGCTGCCATATATTTTCTTCTATATACCTAGAAAAAAATATGTATATGCATAATACGTATATGTATGATTATTTATGTATATATATTTATATATATATGTATATTTATATGTATATATATGTATATATATGTGTGTGTGTATATGTATATGTATATATATGTATATATATGTGTGTGTGTGTATGTATATGTATATATATATATATATATATATATATATATATATATATATGTATGTGTATGTGTATGTGTATGATATGTATATATATAATATGTGTGTGTGTGTGTGTGTGTGTGTGTGTGTGTGTGTGTGTGTGTGTGTGTGTGTGTGTGTGTGTGTGTGTGTGTGTGTGTGTGTGTGTGTGTGTGTTTGTGTGTGTTTGTGTGTGTTTGTGTGTGTGTGTGTGTGTTTGTGTGTGTGAGAGAGAGAGAGAGAGAGAGAGAGAGAGAGAGAGAGAGAGAGAGAGAGAGAGAGAGAGAGAGAGAGAGAGAGAGAGAGAGAGAGAGAGAGAGAGAGAGAGAGAGGGAGAGAGAGAGAGAGAGAGAGAGAGAAAGAGAAAGAGAAAGAGAAAGAGAAATAAAGAGAGAGAGAGAGAGAGAGAAATAGAAAGAGAAAGAGAAAGAGAAATAAAGAGAGAGAGAGAGAGAGAGAGAGAGAGAGAGAGAGAGAGAGAGAGAGAGAGAGAGAGAGAGAGAGAGAGAGAGAGAGAGAGAGAGAGAGAAAGAGAGAGAGAGAATGATATCAGTTCCCTCTGTAAATGCAGAAACGCATGGTACATGTACAATATATAGAAACTGCCTACCTGTTGATTATGCACACGGCGTCTAAATACCGAATACCTCCACCCAGGCTCCCGAGCGACTGTCACTTACCGCTTCGGCTTCGTGGCCCTTGACATCCTCAACGTGATCAAGGCCGACGCTGGCGTGTACACCTGCCGTGCCACCAATGCCAAGGGGCAGGCCGAGACTTCCGCAAATCTTAGGATTACAGGTAGGGATTCGATTAAATGTCAATAAACATCCTGTTTTATTGTGCATGATAGTTTCTGATGAACAGGGAAGCTTTATTAATACCTTCTCCCTCCCGCCATCTCAGAGCGCCCCCTGATTGAAAGCCAGACTCAGCACCCCGAGGCGCTGCAGCAGATCAGCTACCTGGAGGACCAGTCCAGGTACCAGCGCACCGTCTCCATCGAGGAATCTACCACGATCAAGCCCTCCTTCGTCAAGCCTCTCGCCAACCTGGGCGAAGTCATGGAGGGAAAATATGCTCACTTCGAGGCTCAACTTCACCCCGTCAGCGATCCCTTCATGAGGATCGAATGGTTCAAGGATGGAAAACCCATCACTGCCAGTAAGCAAGAGAGTCTATCTGTCTACTTTTGCATTCAGTGATTTTTCCAAATATTTTGGTAGGGGAAATGTACATGTTACAGTTGCTTATGATTCTATTAATATATATAAACCTTTCCCTTCAACAGGTTCTCGCATCAATGTAATCTACAACTTCGGTTATGTGGCTCTTAACATCATGCACCTTCGTCCTGAGGACAGCGGCACCTATACCGTGCGTGCCACGAACAAGGCAGGAGAGTGCCAGTGCCAGGCTTCCATTCAAGTTATTAGTGAGTATTTGGAAAACCATTATAAGATATTTGTATTTACCTAGAATGTTGGTAAACGTAGTATGATTAATAATACATTCCAACGGAAAATAGTCTTGTTTCAGTAGGGATTTCTCTGCCAGGATAATTAATCGGTGGATTCATTTCAGCTCTGTCCAGCGTCACAGGAGACCTTGGCATCCCCGAACAAGCTCAGCATATCAGGAGTGTTGAGGAGATGGAGGCTTACAGGTAAAGGATTCCTCAGATGTAACAACACGTATGTTATAACTTGTTATCGTCACTTACGACGATCAATTAATTGTTACCTCTTATTTATGCAATGATTTTGCTGCAGGCTCCAAATGCAACAGAGAACTGCTCAGGAAATCGCGGAGGCTGCTACTGCTCCCGTATTCAAGACAGAGCTCAAGGACGCCACGGCTCGGGAGGGCGGCTATGCCCACTTCGAGGCCCGCTTGGAGCCCATTGGTGATCCTAACCTCAAAGTCGAGTGGCTGAAGGACGGACGTCCCATTGAAGCAAGTGAGTATATTATTATCTTTCAGTATCAGACATCGCATCTTGAATTTAATTGATAGTATAGTGTCATGTAAGGTTGCTTAGCATACTAATAAAGATAACTACTTTCTCCTTTAGGTTCTCGTATTACATCTTTCTTCAATTTTGGCTATGTTGCCTTGACTGTGAAGGCCCTTATTATCAAGGACGCAGGAACCTACACCTGCGTTGCCAAAAACAGCAAGGGTGAGGCTCAGGTCACTGCTCAGCTCACTGTCCTCTCCAAGACTGACACCGAAGTAGAGACTCAGTACCAGGAAACGGTCGCTAAGATGCAATACTTGGAGGATTCCACCCGCTACCAGAAAACAGAGACTGAGGAGACATCCGCAGTCACAATGCCCCCCAAATTCTTGGGTCCCCTCAAGGGAACCAACAAGATTGTTGAGGGACAGAAGGCTCACTTCGAGATCCGCCTTGAGCCCCAGAGTGACCCAACCATGACCGTTGAGTGGTACTTCAATGGGCAGGTGATCATGTCTGCTTCTCGCATCAAGACTTACCACGACTTCGGCTACGTGTCACTTGACATTTCTGACGTCCGTCAGTCTGATGCTGGTCAGTACACCGTTTTGGCTCGCAATGCTCTCGGCCAGGCACAGATGTCCAGCGTCATGACCGTTGAGAGTGAGTAATTCAGCAATTCTGTTTTGTATTTTTTCATTTAACTGTAGTAAGCCATCAATATGTTGTTAATTTCTTTTCCTAATTTTCCATAATTGTTCCAGCACGCTCGGCCATCGACACAACTTCTATGCATGAGGTGACACTGAGCAAGACCAGTGCGATGGAACGTCGTCATCAGGAGCCTCAGTATGACATTGAGGAGATTTCAAGGTCCAAGCCTGAATTCACACAGCTTCTGTCTGATCCCAAGCCCTTGCCAGAGGGTAAGAATGTCCATCTGGAAGCTCGTTTGGAACCCATGAACGACCCAACCATGAAGGTCGAGTGGTTCTTCAATGGAAAGCCCATCACCATTGGTTCCCGCTTCAAGACCTACTTCGATTTTGGCTTCGTTGCTCTCGATATTATCGGAGCTTACACCACTGACTCCGGCGAGTACACCTGTCGCGCCGAAAACATGCTTGGCAGCGCACACACTTCATCATGTGTTCGCGTCATTGGTACCGGCGACGTTCTCTCTGAATCCATGCACGACAACGCCATGGAGCAGATCCATTACCTGGAAGATGCTTCGCGCCATCAGCGCTCCCTGCATGAGCAAACAGAGATTAATGAAGCCCCCTCATTCGTCAAGTCCCTGAAGAATATTGAAACCATTGAAGGCACCAACATTCATCTTGAGGCCCGTCTGAAGCCTGTAGGAGACTCATCTATGAGGATCGACTGGTTCTTCAATGATGAACCACTTAAAGTTGGACATCGTTTCAGGCCTGCATATGATTTCGACTATGTAGCCCTGGATCTTTTGAGTGTGTATCCTATAGACTCCGGCATTTATACTTGCAGGGCTACTAACAAACTCGGACAGGCTGTCACCTCAGCTTCGGTCAAAGTCACGGGTAAGGAAATATAAATCTTTCAATCGTTATGCATGTCTGAGTGATATTCCCAAGTTCTTAGTGTTCTCCCATTTGAGTTCTAGATTTATTCAGATTATATATTTTGTAATGTAAATATTTTAAGTTTGAGTGTCAGGCTTGGTTTGTATGAGTCTTATATGAAAAAAAGAATTGGTTTTCAAACCTGTTTGCGATATCCTACCTGGTGTTACTTAGTGTTACTTCATTCTCGTATGTAGTCTCCTTGCTATGACCAACTCCATCATGTTTGGGAGTTGTGATCCTTGAGCCCACCCAGTAGTTTAGTCTGATCTAGTTGCACCTGTTACTCTCTTTTTACCATATCCCACCTGACCTTGATCCCTTCCCCTTTAGCCAAGAAGGATCTAGTGTTCGACTCAGAGCACCCAGATAGTCTGCAGAAACTTCAGTACCTCGATGATAGTTCACGGTACCAAAGGCGAGAAACTTTGGAGGAAGTTTCCGTGAAAATCAAGCCCCGTTTCCTCACCCAACTAAAGAGCGTGACGCTGAAGGAGGGCATGAATGCGCACTTCGAGGCCAAGATCGAACCTATCACCGACCCGAACCTCAGGATTGACTGGTACAGGAACGGAATGCCGATCCAGCTTGGCTCGCGTTTCCGCCTGATCCACGACTTCGGATACGTGGCTTTAGATATATCGCGCGTGATCGAGGAGGACTCCGGCACGTACACTTGCGTGGCGACCAACTTGATGGGCAAAGATGAGATCACGTCCGACCTTAAGGTTTTGAGTGAGTAGCTGTTATAGTTCGGGATATGGCTAGAGGACGACTGGTTCTACACTCTGTCGCCTGCTGCTGCTCCTCTCTGCTCGCCGCTCTCGTGGCTCAACGCAACCGCTTGTAGATTTCCTAACAACTTTTATCCTCTGCCTCTTTTCAGGTTAAACGTATATTAATAATAACAAGATTTTTTTGCTGCATATTATTCCATATATTTTTTAATGGAATATTTTTTCTTCAACATATATATTTTCACCCTTCTTGAGACAAAAAATCAAGAACATAGAAGCTTATTATCG
>NC_061834.1:18774393-18779393 GCF_019202785.1 Penaeus chinensis | reverse complement strand
TTGATTTAGCTAAAATTTGCTTCCAAAACGGGCACTCTCGTCTCTCTGCCCACACATTCTTAACAGTGCCAAGTAGTCGCTGTAGGTCACGCTAGTATTTACGGAGTATTACGAAATTTGGTTATATTTTCACGGTTTCATAAGCAAGATTCATGAACAAAATTTTCAATGTATGTATGATTATCAATTATATCAGAAAGAAAAGGCATTAATAAAGAACAAAACAAGGCTCCAGTGTTTCCATTCACACCAAATAGAAGGAAAATAAATTATGTCGAAAGGAGAATGAGGAAAATGATGATAAGGATCATAATAAGAATAACAATGAAGCCAATAAGAGCAAAGGTGACACAGTCAAACTCGAAGGAAAATCTAAACCATGAAGGTGGTAACTCGCGCAAGCAAATCGTGAAGTATCTGCTGAGGACGAGCCTCTTTCTCTCCGCCACCTGTCGGTACCTGGTCGTGCGGGGGACTGAGGGCAGTAGGTCGTGAGGCTAGGGCGGAAGGGGCATGTGGGCACATGGAGGAGGAGGAGGAGGAGGAGGAGGAGGAGGAGGAGGAGGAGGAGGAGGAGGAGGAGGAGGAGGAGGAGGAGGAGGAGGAGGAGGAGGAGCGGCGGGGAGGGATCGCAGGTACATGATGGATAAACTAAAAATATGGTTGACTCATTACAGTAAGCTGCACCACCTAGGCGCCTGACATTATTTTTAGAACGTTACACATAATCAGAACTCACGCTACGAAGATAACTTAATGAGGCACTGTACTGCGATGCAGGTGGCTGGGGATAGCGGGGTAACGGAGCGCCGATTTTCGTTCGCCCAATTGCGGAAACGAACGAAAGCCTTCAGCGGCGCCATTTTCAAGACCGTATTTAGACTAGGATCACCTTGCGCTAAATTTATCACGCTTCGGTCAGAGCTTTCACGTTCTTAACGACCCGATCGGGAGGCGTTAACATACGTGCCAGAAAATCACGGCGAAGACTCACGGTTGTTTGAAGCGCGCGCTGACGGGGGAGGCGGGCGAGGAGAGATGAACGCGGCCCTACATCTGGCACCTGTGTTTACATAATGCTGAACTCTCAGATGTTCTTGGCACTCGGGAATCACTAAGCTTATTTTTAACCCGCCACCTGCGTTGTATCTCGCGTATCGAAATAGATAATTATTTGCATCATTTAATGCTTAATTGTTTTCACTGACCGATTTCGTAATTAGTAAGTCTTGATTAAGTTCACACCGATGATAAGATTATGCAGCTTGATGGCGGTTCAGACAATTTGATAGTAACCGAATATCAATATTAAAGAATTATTAAAATTCTGCAGAGGGTCAGGATCCAGGCGACGAGGTCTTCCAACAATATCTGGTTTTGGCAGCTGGTGTGAAGTTCGGACAGGTGCCAAATAGCGTTTAAAGATACTTTGTTTCCGTTAAGAACTTTGTTTATTCTAAGGCTTACAGCTTCCGCCGAAGTTATGGTTATTGCCAGATCCCAATAGCATTAGACTTTACATTTCATATTTTTTACGTTCGCACATTTATCTTTGTGTCACTTTAGATTTCTCGCAATGCATCTTTCCACGTTTTAACAAAATTAATTTTCCTCGTTTAACGATATACCAGCTCGTTTATACTGAACCGAAACAATATCGGTTCACAATATAATAGTTAAAATAGTGGAGATATTTAGTTTAGATACAGTCAAGAAAAAAAAAAGATAACATCTCATAACACATATAAAACGTTCAAGAAACATCATGAATCATTATCACGATGTAGCTAACCTAACATCTGAAGTATCACTCATAATATACTTGCTTTTTGAACAAGTATTCTTTACATGCCTTCTCTGTCTTGGAAGTACCGAGGCTGTGATTCCTCCTACTAACCTTAGCTGACCATGGACCTCTGGTGAGTTGCTAACACAAACTGCTAGATTAGATATGAAAAAGTAAAAGGATAATTACTTAGAGATTTGTTCTAGAATCATTTCAGGCTGTAATTTTTTTTCTTTTTTTCGTTTTATGCATTACATATGTTTACGTATGTTTTTGTGTTTTTCATAGGCTACATGAAATAATTTTCAAAATAGTGAATGAAATTATATATATTCTTATGTAAGATATCATATCAAAAGGCAATAACATATATTTTATGAGTAATTTCGCAGTGACGTATATGTCTTAATATAATTTCTACCATTATTTCTACTACCGGTTACATAATGAGAGGAAAAAAAGATGTTACATACGTCCTTCGTCATCCAGGTACTGGAAGCATGCAGCTGGGTACTGTAGACGAAGAGCGCCTGCGCAAGATTCGTCAGCTGGAAGCCATGGGCCACAAGCACGAAGAAATCAAGGACCAGGTCTTCCAGAAGCCCGTGTTCACCACTCCTCTCAACAGGTGCGCACCGGGGCTGGGGTGAGAATAAGAGGGGGAAGGGGGAGGAGAGTTAGAGGGAGAGGGAGAGGGAGAGGGAGAGGGAGGGGGAGAGGGAGAGGGAGAGTGAGAGTGAGAGTGAGAGTGAGAGTGAGAGTGAGAGTGAGAGTGAGAGTGAGAGTGAGAGTGAGAGTGAGAGTGAGAGGGAGAGGGAGAGGGTGATCAACCGCCCTTTACCACAACAGCTAATTAAGCTCTCTTCCCTGCAGCGTGGATAACCTGGTTGAGGGCGAGCGCTGCCATCTTGAGTGCCGCCTCGAACCCATCAACGACCCTGATCTCAAGGTCGAGTGGTTCGTCAATGGAGTTGAGATCAAGGCTGGTAAGGAGAAGACAGATGTGCATATGTTTGAATTTCCCAATACTCGTACATTTTGAGAGAATAATATTGGTGCACTTGTACCGATTATGACTGAATGCGTCAATGTGTATTTTCATATGGAAAAGATACTAATGAGCGTTTTGTCTGTGCCTTTCAGGTCACAGGTTCCGCACCACCCATGACTTCGGCTACGTTGCCTTGGACATCCTGTACTCTTATGCTGAGGATTCTGGCACTTACCTCTGCAAGGCCACCAACAAGATGGGCGAGGCTGTTAATTCTTGCAATGTTACAGTCTCCGGTTAGTTCGCCTATATCACTAAAGTTGGTTTATTGGCGTGAAAAAGCGAATCTATCCTTTAGTCCTTTATCGACATAATAGTTTGTATATCAGTCATGTATATAATCATGTGTATAATGTCATTGCACTCTTACAGCTCGTCGCTCCATCTACCTGGACACTCAGCACCCAATGGGCTGGGAGAAAATCCAAAGCCTGGAACACCGGGGCCGCTACGAGCGCATCGAAGTCTCTGATGTGCCCATGCAGCCACCACGATTCACATCTGAGCTTAGGGTTCGTGTCTAAGGAAATTGCCAATGAGTATACTGAATCAGAAATTAAAGTTACATCCTTATGAGAAGCAGATGTAATATGCTTTCGAGTGATAGACTATTATCTAAATGCGCCCTTCCTCCTCCTCAGGCCAATAACACCTTGCTTAACGAGGGCCAGCACGTGCACTTGGAGGGCCGCGTGGAGCCCGTGCACGACCCAAGCATGAGGGTCGAGTGGTACCACGAGGGCAAGGCTCTGCAGTCAGCCGCTCGTTTCCATACCACCTTCGACTTCGGTTACGTCGCTCTGGACATCACCACCGTGTATGCCGAAGACTCTGGCGAGTACACCTGCCGCGCCTTCAACCACATGGGCGAGGCTCAGTCCTCTGTCTCCTTCAAGGTGGAAGGCAAGGAGGGCGTGATCACCGAATCCGCCCGTCCTGAGGGCCTCGAGAAGATCCGCGAGTTGGAGGACTCCGCTCGCGTTGGCCGCCAGGTAAGATTAGTTTGTGGATTTTTTTTTTAGATTATTGATTCTAAATTGATAAAATAATCACCACCTTGCTCTTAATTTCTGTCAATTTCCAGTCATATTAAAATCTACACTAACCTCATTACAGGTGTCAGAGGATGTACGCACCTTCCAGCGCCCTGTGTTCACTCAGCCTCTGCAGAACCTGGACAAGCTCACAGAGAACGAGACCGCCCACTTCGAGTGTCGTCTCATCCCTGTCGGGGATCCCAACCTCAAGGTTGAATGGTTCAGGAACGAGAAGCCCATTGAGACCAGTACGTAATTTTCCCTCACGTCCTCTCCTACCAGTTTGCCCAGAATATTGAACTTCGCATTTACATATGTTGTCGTTTCCAGAATATACTTCTGTACTAATTAATGTGTTTCATCCCCCAGGCTCACGTATCAACCGCACTCACGACTTCGGCTACGTGGCCCTTGACATCACTGGCGTACGAGCTGACGACGAAGGCATCTACATGTGCCGCGCCTACAATGATCTTGGCGAAGCTGTCACCACAGCTTCCATCAAGATCAAATGTAAGTGTCAAGTTATATGTTTGTAACTGTTACAAGGTAGCGTCTCAGTATCAGCATTTTGGCCGATGTATTTATTTTGTTGTCAGAACGAATCTTATTATAACGCAAACTAGAGAGGAAAAGATGGTATTTCTATTTCTTTTTTTTCAGCTCACGCCACCATCCAGATGGAGACGCAGCATCCAGAAGGCATGAAGAAGATTCAGGCTCTGGAAGAACGCAAACCAACTGGCCGTGGCGATGAAGCCGACAAGGTAAAAGATATTTTATAAGAGTAATCGGGTATCTGTTCATACTGAACTGTAATTGCCAAAACCTCACAAGAAATGTATTCTATACACTCATTATTTTTGTCAGGTTTACGAGAAGCCAGTATTCACGTCCACCCTGGCTGGACCCGCCCAGATCATGGAGGGCCAGAGTGCTCACTATGAGTGCCGTGTAGTGCCGGTGGGTGACCCCAACATGAGATACGAGTGGTACTGCAACGGCGTTGAGCTCAAGATGGGTGAGTGCAAATCCAAGAGTAAATGATATATATCCTTTCCGACATTCATGGTTACCTAACTGCGCCGTGCACCACGTTGTAATTATGCATTTCGCTCAGATAAAA
>NC_061834.1:18759393-18771893 GCF_019202785.1 Penaeus chinensis | reverse complement strand
TATCATTATTATTATTGTTATTATTATTGTTATTATTATTATTATTATTGTTATTATTATTATTATTATTATTATTATTATTATTATTATTATTATTATTATTATTATTATTAATATTATCATTATCATCATTATTATCACTGTTATTGTTATTCATATTCATATTTACGCTTGAATTATTCAGCCTCTAGCCCTTTCCAACGGATGTAATTTATAACAGACAGTATCAATTAATACCTGATCTCCTCTCTAGGTACTCGTATTCGTAGTACCTTTGACTTCGGTCACGTGACCCTGGAGATCTCAGGGCTGCGTGAGGACGACTCTGGCATCTACACTTGCAAGGCCGTCAACCGCGTGGGAGAAGCAGTCTCTACCTGCAACATCAAGGTCTTCGGTTAGTACTCAATATATTGGCTCTTAATATATTTCGTTGAAGTCATGATAAACTGGATCATAGTTGAGTATCACAAAAGATAATCTTTCGGAAGGAGAAGGAGAAGATAAATATGACTACATATATAACTGGCGATGCTTTGCGCAGGCCGCGACTGGCTGATCGGCGACTCCATGCATCCCGAGGCCCTGTCCAAGATTGCGCAGCTCGAACAGCCTGCCGCTGGCCCTGGCTCCCCCGTTGAGCCCACCTTTGACGTGCCGGTGTTCATCTCGCACTTGAACAATGTGGAATGTCGCGAAGGAGACACTGCTCACTTCGAATGCAAGGTTCAGCCATGCAGCGACCCAACAATGAAGATTGGTGAGTTATACGATTTCGGCGCTATAGTAGATAATTTCACAACATAAATATGTGATTAACCTCTCCATTGTATATTTTAAATTACAACTGTAACGTTACAGTATTCCTAATACTTCTTCTTATTACAGATTGGTTCATCAATGGCAAACCCATGCAGGCAGCCGCACGTTATCAGGCTACCTACGACTTTGGCTTCGTGTCCCTCGATTGCACTCACTGCTACGCCGAGGATTCCGGCATCTACATGTGCCGCGCCACGAACGCCAAGGGCTCAGCCACTACCACTGGCACGCTTACGTGCATCAGCAAGGCCAACCTCTACTTCGACACCCAGCACCCGCAGGGCAGAGCTGGCCTTGAGGCAGTGAGTTTCGTTGGTTTCGGAGTCTGTGCATCTTATTATAGGGATTGGGATATTGTGTGGTATGATTGCGTTTTATGCTAACATTTCATTACTTCTCACCAGGTGGAGGAAGCCGAGCGTGCCTACTGGGCCAAGTACCAGAGGCAGATGTCTGAACGTGAAGTCTCCTTCCCGAAGCCCTTCTTTGTCAGGCCTCTGCAGACCAACTTCTCCCTTAATGAGAACCAGGTAAGCGAACTAACAAGAGTATCAAACACAAGCATTTAACTAATATATAATTAAATGTTATAGATTCCTGTAAAAAGACGCAAAACCTAACCACCTACATCTTTTATCTAGGCTCTGCATATGGAGGCCAACGTTGAGCCCAAACAGGATCCTGATCTTAAGATCGAATGGTTCTTGAACGGCAAGGTTCTGGAACAGGCATCGCGCTACAAGACGAGCTACGACTTTGGTCTTGTCACACTCGACCTCAGTGACGTCTACGAGCGTGACCAGGGTATCTACACCTGCCGCGCCTACAACAAGGTCAGAACATAATGAACGAATATAACGGTTGAAAGAATTTTGTTGTAGATTATCAAATAATGCATTCCTCTCAATCATGCAATAAAATGCCTTCAGGAGTTTTCTTTGCTAATTACGACATAACAATAATCTTACAGGCAGGAGAAGCCTTCTGCACTACCACCGTCGTTGTGGTCGGCAAGGATGTCCTTATCGAGGGCACTCAGCATCCTGCTGGCGAAGCTGGGCTCGAGGCCATTCAGGTAAGCACACATGTCCATACTAACGTATATACTGTACATACACATTGATGTAAGTTCACTGATAGAACGCGAATTATTTTATCCCTTCATTAGTAAAAATAACTGGCGGATCATAAGTCTGAATTTAGCTGTAATTAATTCTCCGACTTCGTTTTCCTCAGCGCATGGAGAACAAGCTCCGCCGCGACGACCGCGCTCTCCCCGACGAGGAAGGCCACCCGCCCGTCTTCACCGTCCCCTTCAAGGTGAGAGGCTCCCGCCACAACACTGCTAACGCCACCTGTTAGCTCTTATAGATAGATAGATACAACCACGCACGCACGCTCGCACGAAATAAAGAGAAAGAGTAAAGGAACTCTAGATAGATATAGAAATAGATCTAGGTAGACATAGATATAGATAGATCTAGGTAGACATATAGATATAGACAGATATATAAACAGATACAAAAATTAGATGGATATAGAGAGATAAATAGATAGATAGATAGATAGGCGAAGAGATAGATGCATATATATACACTTACATGTGTATATATATATATATATATATATATATATGTATATATGTGTGTGTGTGTGTGTGTGTGTGTGTGTGTGTGTGTGTGTGTGTGTGTGTGTGTGTGTGTGTATGTGTAGATACATAGATAGATGGATATAGATATATGAGTATGTGTGTATGTTTAAGTGAATGTATATACTGGAAAAGGAATGAATATTTATACATAAAAATACAAATATTATGTGTGTCTGCACGTGTATAATAAAAAAAATGTATTTAACTTAACTGACCCTCTGTCCGTAGGACCTGAGCAACATGGAGGAGGGTGAGATCGCTCACTTCGAGGCCATGCTCACCCCCGTCGGCGACGAGTCCATGAAGGTCGAGTGGTTCTTCAAGGGCGAGGCGCTCAAGGCCTCCCACCGCGTCCGCACAGTGTACGCTTTCGGCATGGTTGTGCTTGAGATCTTAGGCACAAAGGTGGGTTCGCTTTACACGTTCAATTCATCTCTCTCTCTCTCTCTCTCTCTCTCTCTCTCTCTCTCTCTCTCTCTCTCTCTCTCTCTCTCTCTCTCTCTCTCTCTCTCTCTCTCTCTCTCTCTCTCTCTCTCTCTCTCCCTCTCTCTCTCTATCTCTCTTTAGACATGAAAAAATACGAATAACCATTGAAAGGGATTAAGGTTTAGATAGATGTAAATATGTGCACAAAGATAAATATATTATCAGCATGTAATAATTACAAAAAAAATTGATAACCTTATTGAACATACATCCCTTCCATTCTAGATCTCCGACAGCGGAGAGTACACTTGCCGTGCATCCAACAAGTGGGGTAAGGCTGAATGTTCCGTCACCCTTGAGTGCGTCGACCGCGCTCATGGCCAGCCTCCTCGCTTCACCACTCACATCCAGAACCTGGAGGGACTCAAGGACGGCGACTCTGCCCACTTCGAGTGCACTCTGGTCCCCATCGGCGACCCCAACATGAAGGTCGAATGGTTCCACAACGGCGAGCCACTCCGCAACGCCACTCGCATCAAAACCGTCAGCGATTTCGGTTTTGTCGTCCTGGACATTGCCTACCTGCAGAACCACGATGCCGGCGAATGGATGTGCAAGGCCTCCAACAAGTATGGCGAAGACACTACCAAGGCATTCCTGAACTGCTATGGAAAGGGAGGTGTCTACACAGAGTCACTGCAGCCCGGCTCGCTCGACAAGATTGCAGCTCTGGAGGGCCAGAAGGCTGGCGTCCAGGCTCCCACTACTCCCGCGGCAGCCGAGCCTCCCAAGTTCATCACTCAGATCGCCAGCATCGAACGTCTGGTTGAGGGACAGAGCGCTCACTTCGAGGCGCGCCTGAAACCCGTGAATGACCCCAAGCTTGTTGTTGAGTGGTACAAGGATGGCAAGAAACTTCCTTCTGGCCATCGCTACAGGACCTTCCATGACTTTGGCATTGTTATCCTGGACATTCTCTACTGCTACGAGGAAGACTCAGGCGTGTATGAGGCCCGTGCTGTCAACAAGCTTGGCGAGGACAAGACAACTGCTAACCTGAAGTGCCTTAGCAAGACCAACCTCATCCTCACACCTCAGGTGCCCAAGGGAATGGAAGGCGGCCTTCAGAAGCTCCAGACTTTGGAGGACACTGCCTGGATGCGTCGCGAGTCTGTGACATCTGACAGAGTAGGCATGGCACCCAAGTTCACAGTTCCTCTGAATAACATTGACAACATGAAGGAGGGAGAGAATGCTCACTTCGAGGCCCGCCTTGTGCCAACCGATGACCCTCGCCTGAAGGTCGAATGGTACTGGAATGGAAAGCCAATGAAGTACAGCTCTCGCATCCGTCAGTTCTGTGACTTCGGCTTTGTAATCATGGAGGTTTCCCCAGTTTACCCTGAGGATTCTGGTGAGTACATGTGCCGTGCTTACAATGACTATGGTGAGGCTGTTACAAAGGCTTATCTGAAGTGCGAGGGTAAGCGCTCTGTCATTCTCGAAAGTCAGCTTCCTAAGTCCATGCAGAAGGGCATGGAAAGGATTGCTGAACTGGAAGGCCTCATGATCAAATCACCTGATATGGGCACTCCGACCGACTCTGGACAGCCACCACAGTTCGTGACGCAGCCTCAGGATTGCACCATCCTTGAGAACCAGCTGGCGCACTTCGAGTGCCGCCTTCTGCCAGTGGGCGATCCTTACCTCCGTGTAGAGTGGTATCATAATGGGCGCCCATTGAGGGCTGGGTCTCGCATCAAGACCATCAATGACTTTGGCTATGTGATTCTGGAACTTGCTGGTTGCTATTCCAATGATTCTGGCACTTACACGTGCAGGGCGATCAATAAGCATGGCGAAGCTTCCGTCGAATGTAAGTTGATTGTTTCCAGCAAGAGTGGAATTATCCTTGATCCCCAGGCTACTTCCAAGTTCAAGGGATGCACAGAGTCCATCCAGAAACTGGAAGAGAGTATGTACAAGAAGGAGAGGGCTCCCGATGAGGAAGAGAAGCCGTGCCCACCAAACTTTGTCACTCAGTTGGAGAACATCACCGACCTGGTTGAGGGACAACCTGCTCACTTCGACTGCCGTGTCGAGCCTGTGGGAGACCCAACTATGCGCATCGAATGGTTCCATAATGGTATGCCACTTGCTGCTGGTTCTCGTGTACACATGATGGATGACTTCGGCTTTGTCGTCCTTGATCTGGAATGGACCTTCGCCCGTGACACAGGTGAGTACATCTGCCGTGCCACGAACAAGTGGGGCCAGGCAACCACCAAGGCCACGCTCAATGTCCGCTCCAAGCATGGCGTTGACCTCAGCACGCAGCTGCCTCAGGGCATGACTGCTGAGAAGCTGAAGGAGCTGGAGCGCGGACCTCTCACTGAGAAGTACGACGCCGATGCCGAGATGACTCCCCCCAAGTTCACTGTTCCCATCAAGAGCCAGAGCATGCAGGAGGGAGAGCGCGCGTTCTTCGAGGCCCGCGTTGAGCCACGCAATGATCCTAATCTGCGCATTGAATGGTACCACAACGGCAAGCCTCTGCAGTCAGGTCACCGCTTCAGGACCAATTTCGAGCTGGGCCATGTGACCCTCGAGTTGCTTCACACCTACGCCGAGGACTCCGGTGAATACGTCTGCCGCGCTTACAACAAGCTCGGACAGGACATCACCAGGGCTTCTCTTAAATCCAAGGGTAAGTAAACTCTCATTATGTAATTATGATATCCTATCGTATTATTTCCATTTAAGTTATCTTTGAACCATATTTAAGGGCCGTAAGACAAACTGTTGAAACTCATTACATCCGTTTTTTTTTTTTTTTTTGTTTTTTTTTTTTACAGCCGGCCAGTCCGTTGTGCTGCAGTCACAGGTGCCGAAGGGTATGAAGACAGGCCAGGACTTCGCTTCGCAGATGGAGGAAACCCTCAAGAAGTACTGCAAGGAAGTCATGCTGACACAGGAAGACATTTACGAGCCCGAGAAGAGGCAGCCACCTCGCTTCGTGACTCACATCAAGGACGTGAGGGATCTCCAGGAAATGGCGGAGACCAAGTTCGACTGCCAGCTGGCTCCTGTCGGCGATCCGCACATGAAGGTCGAATGGTTCTTCAATGGCCGCCCTCTGCCCTACAGTACGTCGAAAACGATTTGTATAAACAGGAAAGAAAAAAGAAAGCAAATTCATAACACGCACGCACGCACGCACACACACACACACACACACACACACACACACACACACACACACACACACACACACACACACACACACACACACACACACACACACACACACACACACACACACACACACACACACACACACACACACACACACACACACACACACACACACACACACACACACACACACACACACACACACACACACACACACATATACACGCACGCACGCACGCACGCACGCACCTCTCTCTCTCTCTCTCTGTATACTTATACACACACACATATATATATATATATATATATATATATATATACATATATATATATACACATATACATATGCACATATACATATAGATATATACATATAGATATATACATATGCATATATTCATATATATATACACATATATACACACACATATACATACATACACACACACATATATTTAATATATATGTATATATATACATATATACATATATGCATGCATACATACACCCCATGTATATGTACATACACGGTTACATGCATGTATACACATACATGAATAAAACACACACACACATATATACACATAATATATTCATTAGTACTTACACACGTACACGCACTGCAAAAATACACACGTATACACAAAGTGTGTACGTGTGTGTGTGTGTGTGTGTGTGTGTGTGTGTGTGTGTGTGTGTGTGTGTGTGTGTGTGTGTGTGTGTGTGTGTGTGCATATACACACATACATATATAGTTTATTTATATTTTTATTCATTTGTTTACCTTTTATATATACAAATAGTATTTCGAATTGCACCCTGATAATTTTCCCAGTCACTGATCTGCCCCTTTGCCCGCCCGCAGAGAACCGCTTCACCCCCATCTACGACTTCGGCTACGTCGCCTTGGTCATGAACTGGGTATTCGGCGAAGACTCCGGCGAGTACCTCTGCCGCGCCACGAACAAGTGGGGCATGGATGAGACCCGCGCCACCCTCAAGGCCACAGGGCGCCCCGGTGTCATCTACGATTCCCAGATCCCCAAGGGCATGCAGTCCCTCGAGAAGATCAGGGAGCTCGAGGCATCCTGGTCACAGTACGTTGATGATGTTTGTGTGTTTGCCAAAGTTTGAATATTGCTGGGGTGTTATGATAACGATTGTAATGGGAAAGGAAAATGTTAGATATCAATAAGAGTTGGTAGTAAAGATACGGAAATTATAATTTCTACGGTAATGTGTGTATAAAGGAAATAACCGAAACAGTAATGATAATGGTTATCCTACTAATATTGATAATGGCGATGATAATCATGAAAGTATAAGAATAATGATATATTAAAAATAATAAACGTTATATCAAGCAGAAATTATAGTTCTGTTTGACCGCAGTATAAGTTAGCATTGCTTATGAAAACACGATTTTTTCCTGTGCGACAGTACCCACGAATCCCAGGTGGACGAGGAGAAGCCACGCGTGAAGCCCGAAGTTCTGAAGAAGCCCGAGAGCCTGGTGGTACAGGAGGGCGACTGGGCCCGCTTCAGCGTCCGCATCTCTGGCTACCCCAAGCCACGAGTCATGTGGATCGTCAACGGTTCCACTGCCATGAGCGTGAGTGCTTCTTTAATACTTTTGACCCCTATCTTCTCGTGTAATGCTAAGGTATCTGGAACAATCAATAGTCTATAAATATGCATCATTCTAGCAGACCATGGATCAATGTGAGACTCCTTCCTCCTCCTTCAGGGTAACCGCTTCAAGATCTGGTACGACGGACTGTTCCACCTCGACATCCCCAAGACCCGCCAGTACGACAACGGCAAGGTCGAGGTCATCTGCCGCAACTCCCTGGGCGAATGCTACGCCTGCTGCGACCTCAAGGTGATGCCGCGCCAGGACGACTACCGCGCCGTCCTCAAGAATTCACCAAAACGTAAGTGCGGCGTCTTAGAAGGAGGCTAGTCGAGGGAGTGAGGCTCTGCGAGATGGATCCCGCCTTGTGCAGTCGTCCTGGTTATCTTGACATCAGCCTTGACTTTGTACAAGGCGGCGATCCTTATCTTCAGCCTCGTGTCTTCGATGAAGTTGCTTTTTCATCCATCATCTGCCTCTCTCTCACTATCGCTTTAAGGTAATATTGAATCTCTTCCAGGGTTACAGGATCGCTTGGGGACAGATCTGGCAGCTGTGGCGGTTATTTTATATATTCATAACTTTTTATTTCTATATTATTAACGAGCATCATTCTGCGTGTATGTGTCCTCCAAACTGTGGTTCTATGGTGGCCGCTAACACGCTTGTCAAAATTGTACCTAGCAGATTGGCGCCTTATCTGCTAGGTTAGTTTTGGTTTACGTGTCACAGTCCGCCTGTTACGCAGTTTCAGGGAAGCTATACAGCACTTCTCGCTAGACTTTCATTGCTAACCACACAAGCGCTACACTTATGACTTTATTCTAATTTCTTCACAATTTATTACACAATTTATATCCTTATGTCACTCAAAACTAACAACATTCCCCTACAAATCCAAATTTTATTTCTTCATTTTCTCATCATTATTATTATTTGGTAAGTCGGCAAAGGTAAGAGTTAAGCGGTCTGAGTTCCGAGTGCCATGTTGTGTTTTCCTCTCCCACGTATAATTAGTTTCCTCTTTAGTTTACTTTTGATTGTTTAGTCCGTCACTCCTTCTCATTGTCCTTCCTCTGTACTCGTTCACTAATTCAATTACTAGAAGTCGCTAATGATTTTTGCCTCTTTCCAAAGGCCTGTAAATCCCGCCTGACTATGTTGTTATTTGCATTTCTTTGAAAATGATCTTCTTCATGCTGGTATTGCTGTGCCCTCTGCATGTTGTTGATATTATACTTCCTTCACATATTCCATTCCACAGGTTTATTCTTGACTGAAGTGATGACCAATGATCAAACCACATATTTCCTCAATACATTTGCTGTCTGTCTTATAATACAGTCACACTTTTGTTCAAATGAACACGTTTCTATCACCTGTTTATCAAATATTGTCACCCTTTTTTCACCTGTGTGCTGCACTTGCCACCTCTAGTCGAGTAGCTTCCCCATAGTTCCTACAATCATTTGCTAGAATTACCAGTTACCCTGTTGTTGTTCTGTTTGATTCCCTGTTAGCCAGAGTTCGGTGGTGGCTTGAGCATGCGCCCTGCCGTGCTGGCGGGAGGGCGGGCCATAACATGTTATATTTTTGTAGCCTGGTATGACTATGACCTCAAGAGTTACCAGAAGGAACGCCAGGAAACTGAGCTTGACCGCGTCTTCGAGGAGAGGATCGACAGTGATTATTCAATCGTCCATGAGTCCAAATTCGGCGAATACATGGCCAGACCAGTCGATAAGACTGAAGAAACCGAGTGGCAGAAACTCGCTCGTGAGAAGAACGCAGGAGAAAAGATCAAGCAGGTCAGTTTGTAGTAAATGTCTATACATCTTTCAGATCATTGTTCAACATTGAGTCAATGCGCATTATTTTTCTTAACTCAAATATTCTTTTCAGGTTGGAGAAAGTATATATGGTGCTTCCTATTTATTTTTCGGTCATGTTACTGTAATGTTGATAATGGATAAAAAGATTTATGCATGACTTTAACGTCTACAACTTTGCACCTCGGCAGCTGGAGGACACGAGGAGGGTGAACCGCAAGAATAAGGACGTGAAGATGTTCGCCTCCCCGCTCGAGCACGCAGCCCAGCACTCCCTGGCGAAGGGCATGGCATCTCGCTACGAGGAGCAGCTGTAAGTGCAGGCATTTGGCCGCGCTCTTTGTGGCAGCATGAAAGTGAGCGTGTCATGTATGCGGGAGGCCGAGCCGGGTCATAGGTCGGGGAACAGAGGCTCGGTTACCGTCCTCCTTCCCTGGCACATGGCGCCGTGGCTTCGCTCGTTCGTTTCTCCTCTTGTCTCGGAGATGACTACATTTTAACGCAGTAATCGCTACATCTTTTTTTCACTGGGGTATACATTCTGCAGAAGCCTGGAGTACTTCTTAGAACTAGAATGCAATGGTTTTACAATTATTACAATAATTTATTTAACATACACTTCATCAGTACTCATTCATCTTAACGCTAGAGGAACAAACACCTCGTAGTCAAGGAACATTTTTTTTTTTTAATTCACTCTGAAAGTTGGCATCGCGAGATTGCACTAACCTCCATACTGACTATATTACCGGCATTCCTACAGCGACACAGTGTCTGCCAAACAGCAGCAGCCGCTTCAAAGGCCAAAGAGGATATTAAGGTAGCAGAAATTTTTGATTTCAAAGTGGGATGTACCTTCAATGTTTCGTTTTGTTATCGATTTTGTTTTATTTCGTTGATCTACGTTTCAAGTCTCGATTTTTTTAAATTTCTTTCTTTATCATTTCTTTGTCCTGTTTACTGTTACGTTCAGGACGATTTTTATTTATTCTGCATAGTGATAATTTAGCTGTTTCAGTTCATAATTTTATATGACTCTAACTCTCCATTTATTTTTCCTGGTCTGCATTCTGTTTAAGTTTCAGTTTTTAATATGTATATATATCAAAATTGTTAATGTCTGAGTTCATATTTGTAAACATTTGTTGATGTTTGAGTTTTATTTCACATGAAATTATAATGTTAACTGTGGTCCCTTTCGTGGTAGATATTCCTTGCGTTCGTCCCATTATACCTTGTGTCGTTCGTTGACCACACCTCTGTCTCGGTCTCCAGTGTCACGTGACCAAGTAGAGCACAGTCGCCCTGTAGTTTGCATGATTTCGAATGCCAGAATACACATAGTTAGCCAGAAGCCACGACAAGGATAAAAAAAAGCTTTATTCACAGGGGGTCAATCTCATGGGATTCGCCATGGCCAGTTTCTTGCGTTTTATGATTTGCCGCTTGTCCTTCTCATGGTTTTGCATATCATACACTTACATTTTAATTCCAAATATTTGCCTCTGTGATGTATGTTTTTTAATAGGATTATAAGACAAGTAAATATATATAAGCAGTCATGCACACACAATTACACTCGCATACATGCACACGTACGCGCGCGCGGACACACACACACACACACACACACACACACACACACACACACACACACACACACACACACACACACACACACACACACACACACACAAAACACGTGCGCGCGCGCCAGCTACAAATTTTGACTGAGGCAAATGACAACAGTTTCTGAAGAGATATACAATATCACTTCCAAATTTTAATGTGAACAACTAAGTCGACAGTATAGCAAAACTGAGTTCGGTAGAAGACTTTTCAAGGGGAATCTGGCATTGTCTAATATGTATTGCTTATTTTATCCTCGACCAAAGGGAGACCAAGGATGTGCGCCATGAGCAACAGTACCCACCAAGGGAGCCCGAGCCCTCCGAGTCGACTGTGCACGGCAAGGAGGTGAGTGACTTCGCTCAGACAGGATTGTTGGTTGTCGTTCTCATGTAAACATTGGCTATGGATAGGAAACAGTCGTCTTAAGTATTGATGGAATCATAAATGGTATATTCCTTCTTCCACAGATCCACACTGCCACGCAGAAGCAGACTCAGAAGGAGATCCAGGGAGATCTTGAGATCACTCGTAAGATCACGGCCACAGAGACCACTGAGATGGAACACACCGGCAAGACTACCGAGCGCATTGTCGAAGGGCCTCCCCTGAAGCCCGCCAAGCCTCCGTTCTTCACCAGGAAGATCCAGCCGTGCCGCGTTTTCGAGAGAGAAGGTGCCCGCTTCGAGGTGGAATTTGACGGCGATCCCAACCCCACAGTCCAGTGGTATCGCGAGGACTTCCCCATCACGAGCTCTCCGGACTTCCAGATTCATACCTTCGGCGATAAGAGCATCCTCATGATCCGTGAAGTCTTTATGGAAGACTCCGGTGTGTTTGCCGTCGTGGCGGAGAACAGAGGAGGACGTGCGAAGTGCTCGGCGAACTTGGTGGTCGAGGAACGCAAGCAGAGGGGCGCTGGTGCAGTGCCCCCGAGCTTCTACCAGACCATCCAGGACACCTTCTCGCAGCCAGGCAACCTCGTGAGGCTCGACTCTAAGATCTCTGGGACGCCGCCGATCGATATTTATTGGCTCAAGAACGGACGTAAGCTCATCCAAGACATGCATTACAAGATGGTCAAGGACCAGGACACTTACACACTGCTCATCATTGAGGCAGTTGCCGAAGACAGCGGCTCATACGAATGTGTCGCCATTAACAAGGCCGGTGAGGCTCGCTGCCAGGCCACAGTCGAGGTAGCTGGTCCTCGCCCTGCGCAGGCACCAAAGACACCCACCACTCCTGCCGGAGCCACCCAGGCCCCCACCATTGTACGGAAATTGCAGTCGCAGAATGTGCAAGAGGGACAGCG
>NC_061834.1:18749393-18751893 GCF_019202785.1 Penaeus chinensis | reverse complement strand
TTGTTATTTTATTTGTCTTTTTCAAGAGACACAATAAGCAAATGGTAAATATGTGCATGGAAAAGTGAAAATGAGTAGATGAGGGATTTTAGAAAATATTCTTTGCTTCCTGCTGTGAACAGAAAAAGAAAACGGATTTATTACTGTTGCTGCTGCATTGTTACCAATTTCATCCAATTAAATCCACCATTTCCTCTTCTGTTTACTATCTGGAAAGTCACATTAAAGCAAACATATCTAGCGTGAAAGTGATTTATCAAATGTAGTAAATATTCCCATGATAAAAAGAGTTGAAAAGGAAGACATGAACCAGTTGACCTTGTATGTGTTTGGTGCTTTATCATAGATGTTGGCTGTATTTTATTTATATCTTATTATATTTTAGATATTTACAATTTAGACTTTCCCTGGATTGTTTTATTGAGCAAAATAACTACTGAATAATCTTGTTATTTTTGTATGATTAACGTCTGGATATAAATTACATTTAGTAAGCCTTGTCATATTTCTGTTGACGCGGAAGTATACGCGTTACTTGCTCATTTGCATAAGGAACTGATAATGTATTTATTGTCCAGTGGAAGGTTAGAATAAGCCCAGAGTTTTAATTTATGTTTAATATATTTCTCCGAGATTTCGGGACTCTAAACCTTATTGTATGATGAACTAGAGGTGAAGGGATGCATGACTGGCTACTGCCATTAGAACTGTATTGTTTCCTCAACATGCTAAACATAATCTTATAATGTACAAAACTTGGGAAACATAAATAAAATAATCAGTGATTAAAACTTCCAGTTTTACCTATCCACACTTGATATAAAACAAGAGGTATCTTACGCTTACTTTCTCTAGTCTTATTATATAGGTCTACATGCAATTTTGGATAGACAGTACATCTGTACAGTAAGAGACCTCGGTTTTATGCAAGTTCTTTTCCTTTAATTTTTGTACATGCATATATCTATGTATATACTGGTATCTCGGTGGCGGGTATGTAGTTGCTCAACTAATCATGAGGGCGCCAAGTGCGACGCGGCGCGGCCCCTCTTCACGGTCCTTGCTCAAAGGTGCTGGTGGAGGTCTTGACGGGGTGTAAATATAATAACTCGCGACGTCTGCGTGGACCCCGCGGCCACGCCACGTCCAGTGGCGGCCGGAGGTGCACGTAAATAAACCCCGAGATGGAATGATTATTAAGAAGTAAGATGGTGGTGGTGCACGCATGCTAGGATATTATTATTAACCCCCAAACACTACACTGAATAGAACATTTGAAGCCATTGACTACACTATTAACGCTGGAGGTTTAAAACACAGGACATAGCAAGAGAAATTTAATAATTTTACACACATCGAAATGGCAGGAGTTGACAAATGAAACATTTATAATTGAGCAAATGCATAGGCGGATATGGATACAAGAAAGTGTCAGCAGGAACCCAGAGTGGTGGAGGGAGGACCTGCCGGCTCTTATCAGGTTGACAGGAACCTCACAACCCGAGGGCGTTACGCTGTCAGCCTACACTTTGGGAATATATAATGATGTCACATTCTGTACGGTCTTCAAGTTCATTACCAATACTTTTGAGAAATTTGCCTAATGTAGTCCACACACAAATGTCTTCATACGCAATGTCAATCAGGATATTCATTAAGCGTTTCTATCAGATAGCGGCAGCTGATCACTCGGTAACTTTGACTATAAAGAACTTTGTCCAATGCTGCGACTGAATGTTGCTGCCGTATCAGCCCCTAAGTGCCAGGGACCGTTGCTGCTGACGCCCATTAACGCCAGGTTCTGGGAAAACCTGATTACTTTCTTTCACTGAACAACAAAAATAAGCCGGGGAAATCGGAAATGCTTACAATGGTAAGAGTGGAGATAACCTACGACAAAGGAACATTTACAGCCCTTAAACCTTTGTTTCACTTAGAGGCGAAAGTCGTGAGTCAGCTAAGCCTTGCGTTGCTTAGGGGACATGGTGGCTAATTCTGTGGTCGACCAGACGCGGTTCGGCTCCCCTCTCCTCCCCTCCCCTGCCTTCTCCCCTCCCTAACCTTCCCGCTCCCCCTCTACGCTCCCTAGCCAGCCGTCCGCCTCATCCGGGCGGCTGATGACGCTTACCCTGTTGTAAATATTATTCTTCTCCGCTTCACACATATACCTAGCCTCATGATAAAACACATGCAATAGATCGCGGATGGCAATGCTAGTTGCACAGCTATCGGCTCCCGTTCGTAGTTGTGAACGGGCAGTCAATCTTCCTTTCCACTTGGTATGTCTCTCGCTAGGGCTCCTGGCGTTGATATGGTTCAAGAGATGTGTGCCACGAAGGATAAAAGTGTTATCTTTTAAGTGTGTCTGTTTCAGAAAGGAAGTTGTGTTCTTTGTAACTGTTACTAGGAGTGTAGAATGGTGAGTGAGAGGGAGCGAACGAACGGGTGGTTGAATGATAGTATGCTCAGGCTACCTTAGTGTTTATTTCGATAACAAGTG
>NC_061834.1:18736893-18744393 GCF_019202785.1 Penaeus chinensis | reverse complement strand
GATTAGCTGCTCGGAAACTGAAGAAATCAGCTGATAGAAAATTGGAACCAAAAGGACAAGAGAAATTGACAATTCCTAAGGTCGAATTGAAAAAATCTCAGATAAAGAAAATGGCTCCTGAGGAGGTCAAGCTTGAAAAGGTTGAACTTGCACACGTTGAAAAGCACAAAAAAGAAGACAGCATAAAAGATACAGAGGAATGGAGTTCTGATTCAGAGTATGACCTCTATGAGTTTGATAGTGTTTCAGAGAGTGATGTTATTGACCGAGAAGAATATGAAAAGCAGAGAACAGACACCAAAAGAAAAGGAAAGGTACAATTAGAAAAGGAGAGGTATCAACGTAAAACAAGAGGCAAGAAGGGATTAAAAGATGGCAAAGATTCATCCTTTGGCAGAAGACGTCTGAAGCCTGATGACGAGTCCACAGAACAGATTCAACTCGGGCGAAGAAAACATCTTCCCAAACCTGAGGAAGAAGGTGAGAAGCCTCAGTTAAAACCGGTTCCCAAAAGGAAGCCAAGGGAGGAAGAAAAAGACACTCAGGATGATCAGGTTCCTTCATGGAGAGCGAGGAGGATTCCTCATAAGGATGACGAAAAAGAAGAAGTAACATTGAAACCCTTCCAAACGGAAAAGGAAGAAAAGCCAGTTGAAGGAAAGGCTCCTCTTGACACTTATACAGTATCTGATAGCGAATATGATACTGACAAACGAATTTTAACAGATGAAGAAATTAAAGAGGATGAGAAATATCCCAAGAGGCCAAGCAAACGACTTCCAAAAGAAAGGGTGCAACCAGAAAAGTTTGTGCTACCTACAGTTCAGCTGAAGAAAACACACAGAACAAAATTGGTTCCAGACGAAAATCAACTGGAGAAGGTAGATCTAAAGCCTGTGGACAAGCAAAGTGTAGCTGGAACTGAAAAAGATGATTATGAGTCCACTGAAGAGATAGAAAAATATCATCCCGGTGAAATCCAGGATGAACCTGTAAAACTAGATAGATGGGGTAGACCTGTCAGACCAAGGCCGATACTGAAAAAGGAACAACACACAGAAAGCACAACACCCATCGTCAATGATGTAGAAAAAACAAAAGAGAAATTAAGCCAGAGACAATAGGCGACAGAAAAACAACAGAGAAACAGGAAGGGGAGCCAGATGTGCCTTCTTGGCGAAGAAAAAGGATTGTGCCAAAAGAGCAGGAAAAAGAGGAGGTAGTGTTGAAACCATTTGAGAAGCAACAGCCTAAGAAAAAGGAGCAACATCGGCAGCCACGTGAACCTGTGGTATCAGACTTTACTCAGCCTGAGCAATCCAGCACTGAGTCATATGAAGCAGACACTCTTGGCAGAGAAGAACCTCTTAAAGATAAAAGGCCAATGCCAAGTCAAGAAGAAACAGTTGCATTCCACACAGATGAAGAGAAGCCGACACAACGAAAACCAGGTAGAAAGATTCCATTTGAAAAACCAAAGGAGGAATTTTCAATTCCTCAGGTAACACTCAGAAAGACTGTTCCCAGAAAATTTGTACCCGAAGAAGCAAAGCTTGAATCAGTCGATCTTGATCATGTTGAAAAGAAACAGAAACCTAAAGATGCAAGAGAAAAACGGGAATGGAGTCCATTGCCTGACCAAGAACCTTATGTTCCTGAAGAAATACCGGATGGAATTCCTGTTGATCTCGATAAGTATGAGAAGCATGATTACCCAACAAAAACAGACGAAGGCAGAGAACCAGAGAAAGATAGATTTGAAAGGAAACCAAAGGGTAAATCTGAGACTGAAGAGGATAAGAAATTGAAGCTTGGAAAGGGCCAGAAAAAGCCAGAGGAAGAAGAGGAGCTCATTAAAATGAAACCTGGAAAACGTCTACCGAAGCCCCCAGAAGAGGAAACTGAAAAGCCTCACTTAAAGCCAGTACCCAAGAAGAAGATGGAACCAGAGGAAAAGGAGAAAATATCTCTGAAATCTGGAAAGAAACCCTCTAAAGAACTCCCAGAACGGGAATCAGTAGAACTTGAACCTTTTGAAAGAACCAAAACAGAAATGCCAGACAAGGAAGACGCGAAACTGGAAAAGCCCCGCAAGTTCCCACCGTATCAGAAAGACTCCGCCCCAACAAAACCTGGGGTAAAACCATCTAATGACAAAATAGCTGAGCCAGAAGAAGATATAAAATCTAGGAAAGAAAAAGATAAGCCTGAAAAGAAGGATGAACCTGCAGATGTACCACCATGGAGAGTAAAAAGAGTTCCTCCAAAAGAAGAAGAAAAAGAGGAAGTTGTATTAAAACCTTTCAAAAAGGACAAACCAAAAGAGCCAAAACCATCTCCAAAATATACACCAGGTAAACCCTATCAACCTGAAATTCCAGAACCAGATGAAACCCCTCTTGAACCTTATGGTAAGCCAGAAAAAGAGAAGGTACCTGAGGGATTCCAACAGCCCAAGGATAAACAAGAAAAAGAAGTACATATGCCAGAGAAAGAGAAACCAGCAGAACCTGGCAAAGTACAGTTAAAGCCGGCAAGACGTCCACAAAAGGAGGCACCCCCAAAAGAAGAATTTGTGATTCCTAAAATTCCTCTTAAGAAGACCAAACAGAAAGTGTTTGTACCAGAGGAGGTAAAGCTCGAAGATGTCCAGCTTGACCATGTTGAAACACCTGAAGTGATTGAACCTGAAAGAGAAAAGCGCCAATGGAGTCCTTTGCCAGAGTATGACAGTTATGAGCCTGAGGAAATTCCCGATAAAGAACCTGTTGAGCTGGAAAAGTATGAGAAGTATGTACCTCCAGAGAAGAGTAAGGACGAGAAGGAACTGGAAAAGGATAAATACAAGCGCACTCCAAAGGACAAACCTGAGCCTGAAGAAGAGAGGAAATTAAAACTTGGAAAAGGTCGTCCAAAACCAGAGGAAGAAGAAGGAGAGCAAATTAAGTTTAAGCCTGCCAGACGCTTACCGAAACAGGAGGAAGAGACTGAGAAACCTCTGTTGAAACCTATTCCCAAAAAGAAACCAGAACCAGAGGAGAAGGAGAAGGCTTCTCTTAAACCTGGAAAAAGACCTCCTAAAGATATTCCTGAACGTGAACCAGTGGAACTGGAACCGTTCGAACGAACCAAGCCAGAAATTCCTGAAAGGGAAAAGGTGAAACTGGAGGAACCACTGAAGCCTGAGCCAAAGCCAAAAGAACGTGTTCCATCTGAACCAGAGGCTCCTAAACCAAAGGAAGAGGAGAAACCATCAGAGGAAGAGCCAAAGCCCAAGAAAGAGAGAACCAAACCTGAAAAGAAAGAGGAAGAACCTGAAGTTCCTTCATGGAGAGGAAAGAGGCTTCCTCCTCCGAAGGACGACAAGGAAGAGGTGGTTCTGAAGCCCTTCAAAAAGGAGAAACCCACAGAACCGAAGCCTACTCCAAAACGGAAACCAGGTAAACCATATGAGCCTGAGATTCCTGAGCCTGAGAGAACACCCTTGGAACCATATGAGAAACCGGAAAGGGAGAAGGAACCGGAGGAAAAGCCTATTCCTGCAAAGCCAGAGGAAGCACCTCAACCAGAAGAGGAGCCAGTCAAAAAGCCTAAAAAGGAAAAGACAAAGCCAGAGAAAGAGGAAGAACCTGAAGTTCCTTCGTGGAGAAGGAAGAGAATTCCTCCCAAAGAGGAAGAAAAAGAAGAGGTAGTTTTAAAACCATTCAAGAAGGATAAACCAGAAGAACCAAAACCAAGTCCCAAACCCAAACTTTGTAAACCATATGAACCCGAAATTCCAGAGCCAGAAAAGCCACCCACTGAGCCTATTACAAAGCTTAAAAAGCAGAGAGTGCCAAAAGATGTCTCCAAACCAGAAGAAGAGAGACCTGAGGATGTTGTAGAAGAAAATGAGAAAGTCTCTGAAATACCAGAGAAAGATCTGAATGAAGTTTTAGAACCCGAGAAAGGAAAGTTGAAACCAAAACGGAAACCACTAAAACTCAGCCAGGCACCTGAGGAATTTACTATTCCAAAAGTCCAGTTAAAGAAAACTACTCAAAATGTTTTTGTTCCAGAAGAGGTAAAGCTTGAGTCTGTTGATCTTGATCATGTTGATACACCAGAAATTATTGAACCTGAGAGAGAGAAGCGCCAGTGGAGTCCTTTGCCAGAGTATGAGACATTTGAACCCGAGGAAATTCCAGATAAAGAACCTGTTGAGTTGGAGAAATATGAGAAGTACATCCCACCCGAGAAAGAAAAGGAAGAAAAGGAACCAGAGAAGGGCAAATATCAACGCAAACCAAAGGACAAACCTGAGCCTGAAGAGGAGAGGAAATTGAAACTTGGAAAAGGTCGTCCAAAGCCAGAGGAAGAAGAAGAACCAATTAAGTTTAAGCCTGCCAGACGCTTACCGAAACAGGAGGAAGAGACTGAGAAACCTCAGTTGAAACCTATTCCCAAAAAGAAACCAGAACCAGAGGAGAAGGAAAAGGCTCCTCTTAAACCTGGGAAGAGACCTCCTAAAGATATTCCTGAACGTGAACCAGTGGAACTGGAACCGTTCGAACGAACCAAGCCAGAAATTCCTGAAAGGGAAAAGGTGAAACTGGAGGAACCACTGAAGCCTGAGCCAAAGCCAAAAGAACGTGTTCCATCTGAACCAGAGGCTCCTAAACCAAAGGAAGAGGAGAAACCATCAGAGGAAGAGCCAAAGCCCAAGAAAGAGAGAACCAAACCTGAAAAGAAAGAGGAAGAACCTGAAGTTCCTTCATGGAGAGGAAAGAGGCTTCCTCCTCCAAAGGACGACAAGGAAGAGGTGGTTCTAAAGCCCTTCAAAAAGGAGAAACCCACAGAACCGAAGCCTACTCCAAAACGGAAACCAGGTAAACCATATGAGCCTGAGACTCCTGAGCCTGAGAGAACACCTTTGGAACCATATGAGAAACCGGAAAGGGAGAAGGAACCGGAGGAAAAGCCTATTCCTGCAAAGCCAGAGGAAGCACCTCAACCAGAAGAGGAGCCAGTCAAAAAGCCTAAAAAGGAAAAGACAAAGCCAGAGAAAGAGGAAGAACCTGAAGTTCCTTCGTGGAGAAGGAAGAGAATTCCTCCCAAAGAGGAAGAAAAAGAAGAGGTAGTTTTAAAACCATTCAAGAAGGATAAACCAGAAGAACCAAAACCAAGTCCCAAACCCAAACTTGGTAAACCATATGAACCCGAAATTCCAGAGCCAGAAAAGCCACCCACTGAGCCTATTACAAAGCTTAAAAAGCAGAGAGTGCCAAAAGATGTCTCTAAACCGGAAGAGAGACCTGAGAAAGTGCTAGAAGGACCAGAGGAGATGGCCGGAACACCTCAAAAAGAGCCAGAGGAAGAAGTATCAGAACCAGAGAAGGCAAAATTAAAACCAAAGAAGCAATTAAAGAAATTGTATGAGCCACCTGAAGAGTTTTCTATTCCGAAAATCCAGCTAAAGAAAACTACTCAAAATGTTTTTGTTCCAGAAGAGGTAAAGCTTGAGTCTGTTGATCTTGATCATGTTGATACACCAGAAATTATTGAACCTGAGAGAGAGAAGCGCCAGTGGAGTCCTTTGCCAGAGTATGAGACATACGAACCCGAGGAAATTCCAGATAAAGAACCTGTTGAGTTGGAGAAATATGAGAAGTACATCCCACCCGAGAAAGAAGAGGAAGAAAAGGAACCAGAGAAGGGCAAATATCAACGCAAACCAAAGGACAAACCTGAGCCTGAAGAGGAGAGGAAATTGAAACTTGGAAAAGGTCGTCCAAAGCCAGAGAAAGAAGAAGAACCAATTAAGTTTAAGCCTGCCAGACGCTTACCGAAACAGGAGGAAGAGACTGAGAAACCTCAGTTGAAACCTATTCCCAAAAAGAAACCAGAACCAGAGGAGAAGGAAAAGGCTCCTCTTAAACCTGGGAAGAGACCTCCTAAAGATATTCCTGAACGTGAACCAGTGGAACTGGAACCGTTCGAACGAACCAAGCCAGAAATTCCTGAAAGGGAAAAGGTGAAACTGGAGGAACCACTGAAGCCTGAGCCAAAGCCAAAAGAACGTGTTCCATCTGAACCAGAGGCTCCTAAACCAAAGGAAGAGGAGAAACCATCAGAGGAAGAGCCAAAGCCCAAGAAAGAGAGAACCAAACCTGAAAAGAAAGAGGAAGAACCTGAAGTTCCTTCATGGAGAGGAAAGAGGCTTCCTCCTCCGAAGGACGACAAGGAAGAGGTGGTTCTGAAGCCCTTCAAAAAGGAGAAACCCACAGAACCGAAGCCTACTCCAAAACGGAAACCAGGTAAACCATATGAGCCTGAGATTCCTGAGCCTGAGAGAACACCTTTGGAACCATATGAGAAACCAGAAAAAGAAAAGGTTCCTGATAGAGTGCCAGAAGAAAGAAAGCCAACTCCAGAGCCTGAAAAGGATGCCGAAGTACCAGAGAAACCAGATGAGCCAGGAAAGGTAAAGTTGAAGCCAATGAAAAAGCCCAAGAAGCAAGAGGCTCCAGAAGAATATACAATTCCGAAAGTTGAGCTTCGCAAAACAGTACAAAAAGAGTTTGTTCCAGAGGAAGTAAAACTAGAAACTGTTGACCTTGATCATGTGGAAACACCAGAAGAACCTGAACCTGAGGTTGAGAAAAGGAAATGGAGTCCACCACCGGAATATGAGACTTATGAGCCCGAGGAAATTCCAGATAAAGAACCTGTCGAGTTGGAGAAATATGAGAAGTACATCCCACCCGAGAAAGAAGAGGAAGAAAAGGAACCAGAGAAGGGCAAATATCAACGCAAACCAAAGGACAAACCTGAGCCTGAAGAGGAGAGGAAATTGAAACTTGGAAAAGGTCGTCCAAAGCCAGAGGAAGAAGAAGAACCAATTAAGTTTAAGCCTGCCAGACGCTTACCGAAACAGGAGGAAGAGACTGAGAAACCTCAGTTGAAACCTATTCCCAAAAAGAAACCAGAACCAGAGGAGAAGGAAAAGGCTCCTCTTAAACCTGGGAAGAGACCTCCTAAAGATATTCCTGAACGTGAACCAGTGGAACTGGAACCGTTCGAACGAACCAAGCCAGAAATTCCTGAAAGGGAAAAGGTGAAACTGGAGGAACCACTGAAGCCTGAGCCAAAGCCAAAAGAACGTGTTCCATCTGAACCAGAGGCTCCTAAACCAAAGGAAGAGGAGAAACCATCAGAGGAAGAGCCAAAGCCCAAGAAAGAGAGAACCAAACCTGAAAAGAAAGAGGAAGAACCTGAAGTTCCTTCATGGAGAGGAAAGAGGCTTCCTCCTCCAAAGGACGACAAGGAAGAGGTGGTTCTAAAGCCCTTCAAAAAGGAGAAACCCACAGAACCGAAGCCTACTCCAAAACGGAAACCAGGTAAACCATATGAGCCTGAGATTCCTGAGCCTGAGAGAACACCCTTGGAACCATATGAGAAACCGGAAAGGGAGAAGGAACCGGAGGAAAAGCCTATTCCTGCAAAGCCAGAGGAAGCACC
>NC_061834.1:18724393-18726893 GCF_019202785.1 Penaeus chinensis | reverse complement strand
TTAGTGGAAGGTGAGGGTGATGAGGAAGCTGAGCCGCCTTCATTTGACCCTCCGCTGACGCCCATTCGTGTGATGGATGGCGAAGAGGTGCGGTTCAGGTGCAAGGTCACAGGCAAGCCCATGCCGAAGCTGACCTGGCTCCAAAATGGACGGCCCATTGCTCACCATCGGGAGGTGCGCCTTACGCAGACTCCCGACGGGAAAGCTGGCCTCCAGATACTTGAAGTGTTCCCTGAAGACGCCGGAGACTATACATGCATCGCTCGAAACAAAGCCGGCGAAGCGAGGACTACCGCGAACCTGGCCGTTGAATGTAAGTAAATGATACCGCCCAAATTAAGAAATAGAAATGAAATCTTAGAGCAAGAGATGAAAATATATGTATATGTTGATCGTGAAGCTTATCGTTATGTATTTCTTTTGCCGAGATAGTTTATTTGGTATTAATAAATTAATTTTCTTTTGCAGCTTATGAATATGTACCTGACTCAGAGGCGGCAACTACCACCTCTGTATCCGAGAAGAACATCTTCTCAGGCCCAGTTTCAGAGGAAGAAGAAACAATTGAGATCGAGAAAGACACAGAATCGGACAGTTCAGAGGCAGGCTCCGCGCCATACTTCTGTAACAGACTTGAACAGAAAATAGAGGTGGTCGAAGGAACCTCTGTACGGTACGTATTTAGCCTTAGTTCTATTGATGTCTTAATGATCATGATAAATCTGTAAATTGTATCACGAGAGTAATGAAATTCCCTGTAACAGTGACGTATATGCACATATTTTCAGAACGACATTTGAAATGTCATATAGGCCATATGTATATAAATTTTAAAAATCTGTTTCTCCCTCTGCCAGACTGCTGGTCAAAGTTACTGGTTATCCTCGTCCGACCATTAAGTGGCACACAGATGGAGTTGCAGTTGAGGTGACTGAAACTCGCACTGTGGAAACATACGAAGATGGCACATCTGCCTTAACTCTGCACAGAACTACTTTGGAGGACTGTGGCGAATACGTGTGCGAAGCCATGAACAGAAATGGTGTAGACACAACCGTCACTACCCTGGTGGTCCTCCCGGGTATGCATGCGCCCTGTTCTTACATGATGGTCTGCAAGATAGCAGTAATTTTTCACTGTAATCAGCTACTGAAGGATAGTGTTTGACAATCACTTAGATGGGATAGCTTTACTTGTTTTATTTTACTTGGAATGCTCTATTGAAATTAGAAGTTTTCTGCTTATCTTTATAACATTGTCATAAACATAGATCACTGCCTTATGTTTTCTATAGACGATATTTAAAAGTTAAATAGATTTACCAGAATTAACAATAAATACATATATAATGTATTGGCCATCTCATATTAAATGAACTTTATAATTAAATATATGTAGTTTTGTCATTAGAATGCTATTAATTACATGCGGAGACAGCAATGCAGAAAATGGTCTGCATATCTGTTTCCCATTTTCTTCCAGGAAACTCTCCAAGATCATTTATAAAGCCGATACTGTCTTCTGAAATTTTCAGCTTTCATCTTGTCTTCTTTCTGCCTTCACTTTCACCATATTTTCATCCTAACACTGACACTGATACCCATTATTTCCGTAGTGCTTTATATATCATGTAGTTGTAACAAAACTACTACATTTAGTTTTTCTGTTAAACCATGTTTATTTTCAGGTATTATTCTCAGTTGCATAACCCTGATTTTGCTTTCAGCGCAGGAGCCGACGGATTTTTATGATTTCTGATAACCAAAATATAATATTTCGTTACGAATTCCGATAGCTATTGAGTTTAACATATTAAGGAATAGGAATGTTGCTTTTCTTTCACAATGCTTACCTCCATTAAACAATTTTTGTTTTTGATAGCTTTTCACTTCATGCTTTTAATAAGGGAAATTCTAATCACGAACTGATACTGTCAGGAAATCCCGGTCATTCGTAATCCATACTTACGGTGCCGTTCCACCCACAGAGCACACAGAGGGAACGTCCGCATCCTACCGAAAGCCTGAATGGGTAACTCGAATGGAGGAGCTAAAGGAGGCGATGTCAGGTATAGTAGAGCGGTCTCGTGCACGCAGGAGTGGCTCAAGGCTTCAACAGTCAACATCCTCGAAAACATCTGAATTACCAGTGTTGCACGACTCCCAAGCTGTATTGCAGTCCCCCCCATGTGTGTCCTCTCAGTCAACACTTTCTCTACCTCCATCCTCTCCTTCAGTGTCACAGATGTCAGTGACAGAGGAACAAAAACTTTCTCGAGACTCTGTTCCTGGTGCTGTCATTGTATCTGTTGCTCCTAGAATGTCAGTAGATGCTGATCCTGCAAGCTATGTATCGTGTGCTTCGGTTGGTAGTGTTGCCAGTACATCTGTAACTAGCATATCGGTAGACAGCCTGGAAAGACCTCCCATATCCCATGACCCCTCCTGCATGAGTAGTAGAGATACCATATCTGAATGTGGCACAGACTATGGTTCTCAAA
>NC_061834.1:18709393-18719393 GCF_019202785.1 Penaeus chinensis | reverse complement strand
GGGAAGGTATCAGTCTTTAAGTAATCAGCATTTTTTTGAGTTTTGTGTTATTTTTCTTTAAATCAGAACTAACATATGAAGAGAAGCTGAAGGTAAGCAATGAGAGATATGCAGCTGTGAACATCCAACATGCTGCTGAACATATGAAGGAGAAGGAGAGAGAACGTTCACTCAAGCAAAAGAAAGAGCATGAGGAAGCAATGGCCAGACTTAAGCAAGAAAAGGTGAACCGTCAGGCTCAGCGCCAGCAGGAGCTGGAGGATGCCAAAAAGAATGTCTGGAGGCCTAAGGTTGTTGAAGAGGTAAAGGAAGTAAAGAAAACTCCAAAGGAACACTGCGTTGCTGAATTATATAGCAACTGGAAATCAGCAGTTTCATTTGAGGATAATTATCCAGAACTTGAGCCTAATGAATTTGCTCCAAACCAGATCCCTGGTGTCAAATGCTTTGTGAAAGTTTCAGAGACTTCCATCAAGGGAGAGGAAGTTGTCAGGGAGGTAGCACCTCAATTCTTTGAAGATGAGCAAATTATTCATGAATTGGCTAAGGTTCATACACTACTGAAGAACAGTGTTAGAGTCAATGAGATCTGGTCAATGTTCCGTGCTGGCGAGTTCAAAGCCCTTCAGCAACCAAACATTCAGAGCGCTCTTGTCAAGGTTTGCGAGTACATTGGTCACCAAAGAAATGTGTCCATTGTGCTGGCTGAAGAAATCCAGGAACAGGCCAAGAAGCATCCTGTTGGTCTCAAGGCTTTCTTGCGTATGCTTAAATATGCTAAGAACGTCAAGCCTGATACACTCTTCAAGGATGTCATCCCTCGAGAGATGGGCAAGTGGTCATCAACCACTCAGGAGTTGACCGAAGTATCACAGATGTTGAACAAGGGCATCCAGACCGAGGAAATCATTGCATCATGTGTGGCTGGTAAACTACCAACTTTGAAGAAGCCTGAGACACAACAACCTCTTGTCAACATTGTGGAGAAGCATGGCCATTCTGTCATGGTTGCTCAGGTGCTGGTTGAAGAGGCTTATCGTGATGCTAAGGATGGTACGTTATATCAAACTTTGTTGTTAAGGCTTATGGTAAGGACCGTCTGTTTGAGTCATAGAAAACTGCAGTCATCAGTTAGCTATGTGTTTCATGTTTACTATAGTAAACAGAATTATAGATTCTGATCTCTCAAATATTAAGACCAGTTGAGAGACTCAAAGAACATATAAGATAACAGTGCATTCTACATACATTTTCAATATAAGAAGACTAACTTTTATACCATTTTGATGCCAGGATTTACAGTACATGAGTATTTAAATGAATAGGGAAGATGTTATAGCATATAGCAAAGCAAAATGTAAAATTTTCAGACAATATAGATTAGATTTTCACCAGTTACATACATGCCTGCAAACAAGGCAAACATCAACATAAACTGTAGAAGGAATGGTTTTGCATATTAGAGTTATTAGTAGTGTAGTTAGCTTCAAGTTTCAAGAGTAAGGCGGACTGTGCAGGATATCAAGGAAGTAAAGACTGACCTTGGCTACCCACCTGATCCAAACAGAGAGGGTGCTGGCAGAACAGGCCTGGGAAGTCATTCATGAGCAGGAGATGACGATGGCTGAGGTATCTGAAGTCAGGACAGGTAAGGCCAGCTTAGTGTTTTTCTTTCTTCCTTCTCTACATTTGATTTTAAACATTCCTTTTCATTTTCTTTTAAGCTGTTATTTTTCAAATCCCTTTTATAAACTCTGGGATATATTTTGAAATATTTAATATTCCAAAAGTCTGTAGACTGACAGAGGCTGTACAGGAGAGCATCTCAGCAGTTGTGGTAATTAACATTAATATTAAGCCCTTTTTTTATTTGTAACCATATAAAGTCCTTTTGAGATTAATTCTTACACAGTGATACAGAGAACAGTTTTATCAAAACACATTATTATAGTTTTTTTTATACATATGCACAATTATTTACTATATTGAGATATTAAAGAATGAACCAGAAAGAACTTTTTACAGAACTTCATTCAATGTAGTATTACAGGATATTATTTCTCTTTTACTGACCATACAGTGTGTATTTAAAATGCAGTTACTAATTATTAATTCCTACTCAGTTTATTATACTATACAAACATATTTTTATGAAGATTATGCCTTCTTTCTTGTTAACATTTTTTACAGCACACATTACAGTGACCTTTCATTATTTTTAGTTTATTTTTTAAACACATTATATTAGCAGTGTATACATAATCATGATAAACATAAACAGTCCTACAATCTTACACTTACACATACAGAATATGTACTCTCGATACTTTTAAAACATGCAAACAATTAGTCCAACACAATGATATCAAGCACACAAGCATGCAACTCAAGGAGTTTGCTGGCAATCCACCCAACATTATGAAAATATAATGTTTCCCCTTAAATATCTAGCAAAGATTGTAAGCAGTTTATCATATTAAATTATATGAAATCATATTTAATATACTCATACACTATGAACCTCACTAATTTGAAATATCAGTGGAGACAATTAATTTTCTTCTGTTAATAACTGAACCCAGGATTTGCATAAGTAATAAGTTTGGGTTCTCAAGATCTACCATCCTACAGGATTTCATGTCTAGCATTGACACATAGATCTCACAGAATTATTTTATCAAACTTTATGTATTGGTATAAAGAAGTTATTGTCAACATCATCTGAAGTGATGGTAAGATACAGCTTTTATGATTTAAAAAATATATTGCTTGAAATATTTCATCCAATACCAATGAATAGTTTGGAATTTACTTTTTCATTTTTTAGACTGTGGACCAAAACCTAAAAAAAATAGAATAAGATTTGTCTTGTTTTAATATGATATAACTAACTATTCATCATTACCAGTGAAGATGGTTAGATTCATAATTCTTCATGAATGTAGGTTATGCTGCATATTTTTTTCCAATGTCAGGTGTAGATCTTTCCTCCCTGTTATTTCATACAAGTGAGTTTTTTTTTGTTATTTTTTGAGGAGGGGGGGATTAAATTCAGTATCTGATTCCCTAATTGCTTACAGATAAACATTAATCTGTGAATGCATTTATGTTTGAAACAAATCCCTAATGATAAAAAACCAATTCCCCCAAAACACCAAGTTGAGTAAAAATAAAAAAATATTGAGCCAGCTCTGTCAGAATTGTAGTTTCTGTAACTTTTGACAACAGCACACAATCCATATTAGCATTGTTTGATCAGTAGTCTAAATTATGATACCAACACACACCCTTAACAAATAAAATAAAATAGGTACTTACCAGAACACACACAAAAAAGACAATACAACAAAAACTCACTCTTATTCAAACAGAACTAATTACATCTCTGTCACCATAAGAAGAAAATCGGACACCTCCTCCCCACACAACAAAAATTAATGCCTAGTTTGGTATAGCACACACATCCAATAGGTAAAACACTAAAATATGTCCCAGCAATAGTTACAATGAAATAATGTTACAATAACAAAACTAAAGCAGAGGCCTACTGTAAGATACCCTGAATCTCACTTGCACAACCAAAACCAATGCCTACTCCAATAGAGAAAAGACATACACCAGCAGAGCAAAAAAACAACAACAACAGAAACCAAAACTTGTAATATTAGATTTTTAAAAATCACCAATTACTAGCTATTTGGTTCATCACAGCAAAAATCAGCCAGTGCAGTACAATTGATTCCAACAACTGCCCCAGCAGAGCAAATACATACATCTGTTTCAAAAGATCCAACAGTAGCTAAAAAAACACCATCTGTCATACAAGTAACACATACACATGTTTCACCACAACAAAATGTAATACCTGCTCCAAAAAGCCAAAAAAAAATCTGCTGCAAATCACTAACTAACACTTACAGCACAACCAAAATCAGTACACCTGAAACAAACACTTGCTCCAACAGATCAAAAGCCAACACCAGCTCCAGAAGAGCAAACACCAACACCTGCACTTATAGGGCATAAACTGACACCTACTCAAGTGGAGCCAGAACTAAAACCTGCTCCAGAACAGAAAACAACACCAACTACAGTAGAGCAAATGTCAATACCCATTCCAAGAGAGCATAAAACACCTGCCCCAGTACAGCTGAAACCAACACCTTCAGTAGAGGGAAAACCTACATTCAGTCCAGTACAGCAAACACCAACACCTGTTTCAGTAGAGCAAAAGCCAACAGCTGCTTCAGCATATCAGAAACCAACACCTGCTCCAGTACAGCAAAAAACACCTCAAGTAGAGCAAAAACCAACACCTGGTCCAACACAACTGAAGCCAACACTTATTTCAGCACGACAGAAACCAACACCTGCTCAAATAGAGCAAACACCAACACCTGTTCCATTAGAGCAAAACCTAACACCTGCTCCAGTAGAGCCAAAATCAGCACCTGCTCCAGCACGACAGAAACCAACACCTGTTCAAGTAGAGCAAACACCAACATCTGTTACAATAGAGCAAAAACTAGCACCTAAACCAACACAACAGAAATCAACACCTGCTCCAGTAGAGAAAAAAACAAAACCTGCTCAAGATGAGCAAAATACTACACCTACTCCAACACAACAGAAACCAACACCTGCTCCAGTAGAGGAAAATCTGACACCAGCTCTAGCACAGTTAAAACCGACACCTATTACATCACAACAGAAACTAACACCTGCTCCAGTGGAGCAAAAAACATCAGCTCCAACACAATTAAAACTGACACCTATTCCAGCACATCAGAAACCAACAACTGCAGTAGAGGAAAAAACAACATTGGTTCCAGTAGAGCAAAAGCCAACACCTACTCCAGCACAACAGAAACCAACACCTGCTCAAGTAGAACAAAAACCAACACCCACTCCAGCACAACAGAAACCAACACCTGCTCAAGTAGAGCTTAAACCAACACAAGCTCCAGCACAATTTAAACCGACACCTATTCCAGCACAACAGAAACCAACACCTGCAATAGAGGAAAAAACATTTGTTCCAGTAGAGCAAAAGCCAACACCTACTCCAGCTCAACAGAAACCAACACCTGCTCAAGTAGAGCTTAAACCAACACCTGCTCCAGTGGAGCAAAAACCAACACCTATTCCAGCACAACAGAAACCAACACCTGCATTAGATGAAAAAACATTTGTTCTAGTAGAACAAAAACCAACACCCACTCCAGTACAACAGAAACCAACAACTGTTCCACTAGAGCAAAAACCAACACCTGTTCCTGTAGAGCAAAAACAAACACCTGCTCCAGCACAACTGAAACCCACACTTATTCCAGCACATCAGAAACCAACACCTGCAGTAGAGGAAAAACCAACATCTGTTCTAGTAGAGCAAAAGCCAACACCTGCTCCACCACAACAGAAACCAACACCTGCTCAGGTTGAGCTAAAATCAACTCCTGCTCCATCACAGCAGAAACCTACACCTGTTCCAGCACAACAAAAACCAACACCTGCTCAAATAGAGCTTAAACCAACACCTGCTCCAGTAGAGCTAAAACCAACACCTGCTCCAGTAGAGCTAAAACCAACACCTGCTCCAGTAGAGCAAAAAGCAACACCTGCTCAAGCAGAGCTTAAACCAACACCTGCTCCAGCACAAGTGGAGCAAAAACTGAAACCAGCTCCAGCACAATTAAAACCGACATCTATTCCAGCACAACAGAAACCAACACCTGCAGTAGAGGAAAAAACAACATCTGTTCCAGTAGGGCAAAAGCCAACACCTGCTCAGGTTGAGCTAAAACCAACACTTGCTCAAGCACAGCAGAAACCAACACCTGCTCCAGCACAACAGAAACCAACACCTGCTCAAATAGAGCTTAAACCAACACCTGCTCCAGCACAACAAAAACCAACACCTGCTCCAGTAGAGCTAAAACCAACACCTGCTCAAGTAGAGCTTAAACCAACACCTGCTCCAGCACAACAGAAACCAACACCTGCTCCAGTAGAGCAAAAACCAACACCTGCTCCAGTAGAGCTAAAACCAACACCTGCTCCAGTAGAGCAAAAACCAACACCTGCTCCAGTAGAGCTAAAACCAACACCTGCTCCAGTAGAGCAAAAACCAACACCTGCTCCAGCACAACAGAAACCAACACCTGCTCCAGTAGAGCAAAAACCAACACCTGCTCAAGTAGAGCTTAAACCAACACTTGCTCCAGCACAACAGAAACCAACACCTGCTCCAGTAGATCAAAAACTAACACCTGCTCCAGCACAGCAGAAACCGACACTTGATACAGTAGATGATAAGCCAACATTTGCTGTAGTACAATTGAAACCAACTCCTCTAGCAGAACAAAAACAAGCACCTACAGTAGAGCAAAAACCAACACCTATTCCAGCACAAGAGAAGCCAACACCTGCTCTGATAGAGCTAAAACCTGAATTAACACCAGTACCTGAGACATTACAAATTACTAGTCCAAAGATAACAGAAGAAAAAGTAATGCCAATTGTTGAGAAACTTAAACCTACACCAACACCCACAGAATCCAAGCCAACACCAAAGCCAGCTGAGGTGAAACCAAAACAAGCTGTTGAGGAAGAACCAACTGAACCTTTGCCTAAACTAAAACCAGTTCAGCCAAAACCAACACCAAAACCAGCAGAAGAAGAAACTGTTGAACTTAAACCAACACTAAAGAAACCAACACCAAAACCAGAAGAAATAAAACCAACACTAAAGAAAGTACAACCTAAACCAACACCAGAACCAACAGCAGAAGAAACAGTTCAGCTTAAACCTACACTAAAGAAAGTAGAGCCCAAACCAACACCAGAAGAAGAAATTGTTGAACTTAAACCAACACTAAAGAAACCAACACCAAAACCAGCAGAAGAAGAAACTGTTCAACTCAAACCAACATTAAAGAAAGTTGAACCTAAACCAACACCACAACCAGAAGAAACTAAACAAACACTAAAGAAATTAGAGCCTAAACCAACACCAAAACCAACAGAAGGAGAAACAGTTGAACTCAAACCAGTACCAAGGAAAGTTGAACCCAAACCAACACCTGAACCAGAACATAAACCAACACTAAAGAAATTAGAGCCTAAACCAACACCAGAAGAAGAAACTGTTGAACTTAAACCAACACCAAAGAAACCAACACCAAAACCAACAGAAGAGGAAACAGTTCAGCTTAAGCCAACACTAAAGAAAGTAGAGCCAAAACCAACACCAGAGGAAGAAACTGTTGAGCTTAAACCAACACTTAAGAAACTTACACCAAAACCAGCTGAAGAAGAAACGGTCCAGCTTAAACCATTTAAGAAAGTAGAGCCTAAGTCAGAGGAAGAAGAAACTGTTCAACTTAAACCAACACCTAAGAAACCAACACCAAAACCAACAGAGGAAGAAACTGTTCAACTTAAACCAATAAAGAAAGTAGAGCCAAAACAACCAGAGGAAGAAACTGTTCAACTTAAACCAACACCTAAGAAACCAACACCAAAACCAACAGAGGAAGAAACTGTTCAACTTAAACCATTAAAGAAAGTAGAGCCAAAACCAACACCAGAAGAAACTGTTCAACTTAAACCAATAAAGAAAGTAGAGCCAAAACCAACACCAGAAGAAACTGTTCAACTTAAACCAACACCTAAGAAACCAACACCAAAACCAACAGAGGAAGAAACTGTTCAACTTAAACCAATGAAGAAAGTAGAGCCTAAACCAACAGAGGAAGAAACTGTTCAACTTAAACCAACACCTAAGAAACCAACACCAAAACCAACAGAGGAAGAAACTGTTCAACTTAAACCATTAAAGAAAGTAGAGCCAAAACCAACACCAGAAGAAACTGTTCAACTTAAACCATTAAAGAAAGTAGAGCCAAAACCAACACCAGAAGAAACTGTTCAACTTAAACCAATAAAGAAAGTAGAGCCTAAACCAACAGAGGAAGAAACTGTTCAACTTAAACCAACACCTAAGAAACCAACACCAAAACCAACAGAGGAAGAAACTGTTCAACTTAAACCATTAAAGAAAGTAGAGCCAAAACCAACACCAGAAGAAACTGTTCAACTTAAACCAACACCTAAGAAACCAACACCAAAACCAGCAGAGGAAGAAACTGTAGATCTTAAACCAATAAAGAAAGTAGAGCCAAAACCAACACCTAAACCAGAAGAACAAAAACCAACACTAAAGAAAGTACAACCTAAACCAACACCTGAACCAAAAGAAGAAGAAACAGTACAGCTTAAACCAACATTAAAGAAAGTAGAGCCCAAACCAACACCTAAACCAGAAGAGGCCAAACCAACACCAAAACCAGAAGAGGCCAAACCAACACCTAAACCAGAAGAGGCCAAACCAACACTTAAACCAGCTGAGCCTAAACCAACACCTAAACCAGAAGAGCCCAAACCAACACTTAAACCAGCTGAGCCTAAACCAACACCAAAACCAGAAGAGGCCAAACCAACACCTAAACCAGAAGAGCCCAAACCAACACCTAAACCAGAAGAGCCCAAACCAACACCTAAACCAGCAGAGCCTAAACCAACACCAAAACCAGAAGAGCCCAAACCAACACCAAAACCAGAACAGGTCATTGAACAACAACAGGATCAGGTTCCATGGAGAAAGACTGTTGTTCAGGAGGAAATTAAAACTGTTCAGCTACAACCTACACCTATTCCAGAGCGTCCTGAAACCGCACCTGCTGCGCCAAAGCCTGTCCAGCAGCAAGCAACACAGCAGGTGACACAGCAAGTCACACAGCAGATGACACAGCAAGTCACACAGCAGGTGACACAGCAGGGAACACAGAAGGTGACAAAGGTAGTGACACAGGAGTTTACTGAGCCAGAAAAGACTACCACTATGATAGTTCAGAAAGTCTCACCCCAGGTTATACAGGAAACCACACAACAAATTACACAGCCAATTCAACAGCAAATTATTAAAAAGACAGTTGTTCAAGAGACCCATATTGAACAGCCAAAAGAGAAAGTAACTATACAGAAGGTCACAACTGTTGCAGAACCACAGCCTGCTTTACAAAAAACTGAAGAGACCATAGTAATGAAGCAACCAAAAATGACCCAGCAGACGGCTAAGGTCTCACAACAAACTCAAGTTATGCAGAAGGTTGCTGTGCAGAAGACACAAGTACTGCAACAAGAGAAGGTCACAGAAGAACAGCCTGTGATAACTCAAGAAGTTCGAGAAGTCAAGAAACCTAAAGTTGTCGCAGAGAAAGCTATGATTGTTGAAGAACCAAAGGTTCTGGAGAAAACTACTGTAATTCAACAGCCTACACTGGTCCAGCAGGAAATTATGACTGCTGAGAAACCAGAAGAAATAAAGGAAGTTACTACAAGAGTGGTGACAACAAAAGCTGAAGTCATTCAAGAACCACAAGTGCTGCAGACAACTGTAGTTCGAAAACCAGTTGTGGTGCAAAAAGAAATGGTAGTTGTCCAAGAACCAGAAACAACAGTAGAGGTTTCCTCAGGACTCAAAGTTACAGAGAAAGCTGAAATAAGTTTAGAACCCAAGATCTTGCAAAAGACAATTGTTACTCAGCAACCAACTCAAGTAGTAAGTTATGAGGAGATGACAAAGCAAGAATCAGTTGCTCCATTTTCAGAGAATGTAAAACTGCAACCATCTCATGAGCAACGCGTCACTGTTCATAAGGAAACCATTCTTGAGAAACCCAAAGAACAGATAGTACCTACTATGCAACATGAAAAGCAGGTTGTGGTTGAACAAAAACAAGTTCAACAAACTGTGCAAAAGGCAGCTGTACAGCAAGAACAACAGATGACTGTGCAAATGCAAAAATCACAACAGGTGACTCAGCAGGTGCAACAAACACAACAGGTGACTCAGCAGGTGCAACAAACACAACAGGTGAAGCAGAAGGTGCAACAAACACAACAGGTGGCGCAGCAGGTGCAACAAACACAACAGGTC
>NC_061834.1:18699393-18701893 GCF_019202785.1 Penaeus chinensis | reverse complement strand
TTTTCTGGTATCTTTAAAAGTTTTCAAACTGGTGAAGATACATGTAACTTCTATGTATCATACCATTAAGTCTAGTCTTCATTTTGTGTGATATCTGATATCCAAAGCACTGATTGCCTGATGCACTTGCTCCTGCTCTTGATGTGGTCATGAAATTAAATAAACAACAAACATCCATAGTAAAGATGTGTGACGAGATGATATCTGGAAAGAAACTTAGAAGTACTGATAGAAATATATTTATTGATTATTCAAAGTGATTTTAAAATGTGCAAAAGAAAGGAGAACCAGCTGTTCAATTTAAGAAAAGGGGTGCTTGATTTATCGCTGTGGTATTGCAATTAACAGGTACTTTTAATCCTAAGGTACAGGTATGTGTTTTATTTATTGCACAATACATTCCTGGCTTTTTTATGTATTGGACATTAACCTATTTATTGTTGCTATTATTTGATTTTGTTTTTTAATTGTTTGCTAAATGTATAGTTGTGCATGGTATCCCCCTTTACCAGTGTTTTGTGAATGGTTACTATTTCCTTTTCTCATGTGATACAGAGATTATATATTTATTTTTATATAATTAGTTGTGTATAATACTGGGTGTTTGAATGTAAAATTAGTTGTCTGTGTACCATATGCTTCATGGTCTTTTTTCAATAAAGCTATTCACTTAAGTATGTAAGTGCCTTTTCCCACATGATGATGAAACATAAGTAAAGGTAAGTTACAGTATTTTTAAAATCTTCTTTTTCAGAAACTAGAAAAGAAAATGGTTATGAATAATGTGTGTGTTTGTCAAAATATGACAAAGCATTTGTCATCTAATATGTGTCACAAATAGCACAAAGATTCCTCATAATATCCAAGCAATGAATGTTTGCATGAAATAAAACCCTTGCAGCCATACCTCTAGATACCATGAAAAAACATAATAAAATGTCTGTACTAACTAGTCATCACCTTCATGTTAATTAGTACTATATACCGACTGCAAAATCCATCATTTGTCTTCTCATAGTAACTTACACATTGCCGGTAACCTTAGTACTTCATTTGCAGCAAAGAAAACCCAAGAAATCCAGAGGATGGTTGAATCTACTCAAGGTTGGCACCAAGATTTTGGTTGAACTGACTAAGTAACCCAAAATACAATGACAAGATCATTATTTATTAACTGGTACATTAACCAAAGAAAAAAATATTCACCCGCAGCTCTATCAGCTGTGGTGATGTAGATGTCACATAATAACATGCTGTAATGTATATATCAATACATATATCAACAATGCCTTCAACAACAAATGAAACACAGTAATATGCTATAACCACTCACTGCAAACTATCAAAATATAGCTGTATAGTTAAGGGCACTGCTAGTAATGTAAAGCGAGATAAAATGCCTTATTAACCCCCCCTAACTCTTCAATCTAATCATTGCAAACAGTTGATAATAATGCTGTTTCCAACTTCTTTGTCATGAAGTTAAGCTTTCTCTCTTTGCTTATATTTGTTATAAAGCTTCTAAATTACATTGTAGGTCTCTTGCAGAAAGACTTACCCATACATAATTATTTCGTGTGAGTCGTGTAGTTTTGAATTATTTAATAACTTGTCTAGAACACTCTCTGTAAAAAAACAAGCAAAACAAAAAATGTGAACTAATCTAAACACTAATGCTATAACTATATAGATTGCTTTTATGTTAAATTAAGATTGAAATATAAATGTTTGATCTATGCATTAAATTAAATTATTTTTTATTAAATAGTCTATCAGTCTTAAATTTGCTATAGAGAGTTAGATAAAATTGAAATTTAGAATTGTCTTGTTAAGCATTAGTTTTGACATCATTATAGCAGTTATATTCATGGAAACTTTGCAAATACAGCATTTGCAGCTGCCCAGTAGATACTATGAATATATTTACATTTAAGCACTGCAAACACACACACACATACACACACATGTATACATACATACACACCTCCTTCTTAATCAATTTGGATTTCAGCTGGTTTGGCTTCATCATTACACTTTTATGCAATGCTTGCATAAAAGTATATGTGAAAATGTCATATATTGTGCAAAGAAAAAGATAAGTGAATGGTGAAATTAGTAAAAACCATGGAAAAGATAAACACAGATGTATATGTATCAACAAAACATGCCTCACAGAAAAGAAACATGAAGATGTATCTTAGTGTTCATGTGGATACTGACTTGGTGAACTATCAATATACAGTGAAATACCCAAATATGGGAAAGGTGCAAAGCCATTGGAAATTTGTTTGTTTCTTTCTTTCCATTAACACGGCGGCTTTTCATAAATGTGTTTAGCGCTGTGGGAAATATTTTATTTTAAATGATCAACTATTATCACCATTACACTACAATGTGGGTCTCAAGAACTTTTCCATATTCACAATTCATTTCCCCAAGAACATGAAACCGGTGATGAATGGGTGATCTAGGCATTGCCGAGCAGTATTTACTTCACTCT
>NC_061834.1:18676893-18691893 GCF_019202785.1 Penaeus chinensis | reverse complement strand
CCTAAAACTTCATTATCCAACATATTCCACTGAACATGATATAATAGCTGAAAGTTTCACATTACCTATTCAGGAAAAAATGCATGCTACAGTTCTGCATATCCCTAGACTGGAATATGCCACAGCATCACCTATGACACTTGTGTCTGAGGCAGGCTACAAAATCCACTATCCATCTACATTCACACTGGAATACAATGAAACATCAAAGATTATTGAAACATCTGTTCCAATGGAAGTCTGTGCTACAGAATCAGTTATTCCTAACCTGGAATTTGCTTTAACAGAACACTTAACATTCATTTCAAATGCTGGACACAAGATTCAGTATCCTTCTACATCATTCTTGGAACAGGGCACTGTTGAGGATTTAGTTTCAACAGTTCCAGAAGGAATAAAGGCAAAAATAACACAAATTCCTGAACTGGAATTTATCACAACACTACCTCTAACTTTTGTCACAGCACAGGGACAGAAAGTTCATTATCCACTGACACAGATCCTGGAACATGACACCACAGAGGAATTCAGAACAATTACTCCAGAAACAGTTTATGCCACAACAATGCATGTTCCTGATATGAGAGTTGCTAACACAGAACCTATAAATATTGTCTCTGAAATTGGACTTATCACAAGATATCCAAGAGTTTCTGTTATTGCTGAATTACACAAAACAACAGAAATCACCTTCCCACAGATACAAAGAACTCATGCAACTGAAGTTATACATACACAGGATGCTCCAGAATTTACATATGCGACTGTTTCACCTATTACAGTGATGCCAGTTTCCACACCATCTACACATTACCCTACTTCAGAGGAAGAAACTTTTCTTCCTGATACTCCTTTAACCAGGCCCTCTGTCCCATTCCACACAGGCATGACATCAAGCCCATCCTCTACAGTTACCACATCTGAAGTGAAGACTGAAGATGTACAAGTACAGCAAGACATACAACAAACCAAACATGTACCTGAAACACAACACATTAAGTGGGGGGAAGATTTGCAAGAGAGTGAATCAGAGACATCAACCATTACTTTTACACCTGATAAACGGGATGATACAACAGTTAAAGAGTTAAAGAGTGTAATGAGCATTGAGTCTGTAGATGTTGACAGAACACCGGTGGATGCTTCTGATATCCAAGAGGCAACAGTACAGGACATATCTTTGAGGACTATTAAAAAACAGTCTAAGAAAACAAGTGATGAAGAAGGATTGACTCATGAAGTCATGGTTGGTATTGGTGTAGAAGGTGGAACAGTCAGAGAGGAAACCCAGGTAAATACCCTTGGCAAGCAAATCAAACCAAAAGAAGAATTTGAGTCCTCAGTTGATCTTCATATTGTGCCTACACCTAAAGTTGCCTCTGGGAAAGAGTGGCAAGAGAAAACAACTATCTGTACAGAGGAAATAAGTGAGCAAGAAGATATTCAGAAACAAGAAGATATTCAGAAGCCAAAACTGGGTAAAGTAATGGGTGAAACTACCAAAGACTTTACTGAAGAGTTTCTGCCAGATTTTGCTCAAACTTCAACAGAGTATGAGCCTATATTGGGCTTTGCACAGGCTAGTTTCCCAACTGTTCTTTCAGATGTCCCTGCTATAAGAATAAGAAGGACCGACCAACATATTACAGTATCAGAAAGCAGGGAGGATACAGAACAGTCAGATCTGCCACAGTTGGAAATTACTGAAATTGAAGAAGAAGTTGAAAGTCCTGCCACAGAATGCAAAGTTACTTTCCCAAGCACCCACCGTGGTTCTTTAATTGACATCTCAGCTCCTGCTGATGTGGATATAGTCCCACTTGCAGTAACTGAAACAGAAGAGACTCACACCAAAACACAGGAAAAAGACCTACAAGAGATGTTCTCAGAATGCATTCTTGAGCCAATCCCACAAACATTGACATGTAAGGCTGTGGAATCAAAAGTTGAATATAACAGGGCTTCAGTATCAGAGACACTTACATTTATAGGTCCATCTCCTACAAGGTCTGCAAAGTCACAAACAATTCTAGTAGAAGAGGATGATGAACATACTTATACACAAACACCTACAGCTCCTGAGAAAAATCAGCAAAAATCTGAAACCGTGGAGATCACTGACATAACTACCACTGAAACAATGACCCAACCAATTCACAAACACGTTACTGTACATGAACTTAATACTCAACAAGAACAAGAGTTCACTAATATTATACCTACTTTTGCACCTTCCATAGAATCTACAGAAAAAGAGCAAAGGATAACAATAAAAGAGGAAACTACAGGGACAGATGAAATATTGCTTGAACAAACATCGATGTTTGAAAGCCAGAAACCTAAGCCCGAACAGGCAAAAACACTTATTATGGAAGATGTTAAAGATTCAGTGACAGTGACTGAAAATCTGAGTGAAGAACAGCCAGCCCCATGGCATCGTGGAGAAAAAATTCACTTGAAGAAGCAGATCAGTATTACACCAGATGTTGTGGCTTCTGAATCTATACAGATCACTGATACAAAAACTGAAGATACATACATTACCTTACAGACAGAAAAAGGAGAAGAAGTTACTGCTACAGTCACTGAAGAGCTTAAGGATTCAGTTACTGTTACAGAAAAGATCCCTGAAGAACAGCCTATGCCATGGAAAAGAGGGGAGAAGATACCATTCAGGACTGAAAATATCAAACCAGAACTGGTTTCTTTAGAATCACTTCAGGTTACTGATACTAAAGCTGAAGATACGTATGTTGCCCTGAAAACTGAAAAAGGAGAACAAGTAAAGGCAACAGTCACAAAAGAACTTAAAGATTCCTTGACTGTGATGGAAAATATCCCTCAAGAACAGCCAATGGCATGGCAAAGGGGTGAGAAAATTCCATTTAAGACTGAGAGCATAAAGCCTGAGTTAGTGTCGTCTGAGTCTCTTCAAGTTACTGATACTAAAGTTGAAGATACTTATGTACACCTACAACCAGAAAAAGCTACAAAAGCAAAGGCCACAGTTACTGAAGATTTAAAGGACTCTTTAACTGTGACAGAAAAAATCCCAGAAGAACAGCCACTGGCATGGCAAAAGGGTGAGAAAATTCCCTTTAAGACTGAAAGCATAAAACCTGAGTTAGTTTCTTCAGAATCTCTTCAGGTTACTGATACTAAAGTTGAAGATAGTTATGTAAACCTACAGCCAGAGAAAGGTGAGCCAGTAAAAGCCACAATATCAGAAGATTTGAGGGATTCACTAACTGTGACAGAAAAGATTGCAGAAGAACAACCAATGTCTTGGAGTAGGGGTGAGAAAGTTCCCTTTAAAACTGAGAGCATAAAACCTGAGTTGGTTTCCTCAGAATCTCTCCAGGTTACTGATACTAAAGTTGAAGATACCTACATGCATCTTCAGCCTGTAAAGAGTGAGCAAGTGAAAGCTACAATAATGGAGGATCTAAAGGACTCACTTACTATAACAGAAAAAATCCCAGAAGAACAACCAACTCCATGGAGAAGAGGGGAAAAGATGCCGCTAAGAACTGAGAGCATCAGGCCTGAATTAGTTTCATCAGAATCATTGCAAGTAACTGATACTAAAACTATAGATTCATGTGAAACTTTCCAGAGTGAAAAGGGGGAGGAAGCAAGAGCCACTGTAACTAAGGACCTAAAAGATTCTTTGACAGTTACAGAAAGGCTTCCTGAAGAACAACCTTCACCCCTGAAAAGGCCTCCAAGAGTAACAGCTGATTTAGCTCAGCATAAGTTGATGGTAATGGAACATGATTCACTTTCTATTACTGAAATATATGCTAAGGAAGGTGGCACTCAGTTTGAAACTGAAAAGGCAAATATAGAGACAGCTGTAGGTATGCTGGAGCCACTTGAAGCACTTACTACAACAGATCACAGAAGTGAGGAAACTATTTCTCAGCTCTCAGACTTAATGAAACAGACACAAAAGGCAACAGTCATGGAACAAGATACTAAACAAACAATTCAGGTAACAGAACAAATTCCTCATGAAAGTATTGCAGATCTGAAGAAGGAAAAACAGATATTTGAGAGCCTCAAGTGTGGCCTCACTGGACAGAATGCTCCACAAGTTGAAGAGATTATAGTGCATGATGCAGAAGAGAAGTATGAATCTAAAGCGCCTAAGAGAGCAACAACAACACAGACAACAGTTACTAAACAGTCAGAAGCTGTTATTATTGCTGAACCAAAACTGGAGGAGGACACTGTTCAGTGGGAAAAGCATGCAGAAAAACTAGAACAGGCAAAGCCCAACATATTAGAACAAAAGTATATTCAAATCTCTGAAATATTTAAGGCTGACAAGGAGGATGTTCTTCCTGAACAAGCACCATTACAACAGCAAGGCAGAATGACAGAAATGCAGCCTTTGGAAGCTCTTACCATACAAGGTCATGATGTTCAGGAAGATGCTGCATCATGGAAGTCTCGTATAGACAAGGAGCAAACCGCACGGGCATCCATCCTGGAAAAAATGTCTGTTAATGTCATGGAAACACAGCAACATGATTCATTTAAAGAATATAAGCCAGAAAAGCCAATTGAAGTGCAAGCTACACAAATGGAAGGTAGACAAGAAGCTATAGCTGTTTCAGAAACAAAAGCAGAATCTCCTATAAGAGAACTTCCAAAGGAAAGCAAAATAGAACATCATGCATCTCTTATTCATTCCAAGAAATCATCTCTTGTTGTTTCTGCATCAGATGTCCAAGAGAGTGAAGCTCCCCTGAAGATTCGGAAGCCAGTAGAAGCACAGGCAGATAAATTGGATATAAACACTTTCCATTCTGTCATTGTTGCTGATACTGAAGTTCAATCTCCTGTGGACACTCTAAGTAAACCTATATTGCCTACAGGAAAAGCAAAAACAAGCTTTATTCCTCAAAAGGCACTTGAAATACTTGAATCTCAAGCTCACCAGAAAGAAAAGGATTTCCAGCCTAGCAAGCCTGAAGACTTGGTTATTCAAGGTAAAGTTGAATGCAGTGAACACTTCCTTGAAGTACAAGAAACAAAAGCTCAGTCCCCATTAAGGGAATTAAAAGAAGCCAAACCTTTCACAGATATGGCAAGTACATCTGTTGTCCCTCAAAAGTCTGTGAAAGTTTCAGAAGTGTCTGTGAGTTTTAAAGAAGAGGAATTCAAAGAGATCCCAAGATACTCTCATACAGCAACAGAAGAGCAAGTACCTGGTCATATTCCACTGGAAATAACTCAAAGCACCATTCAAGATACTATTAAAGATTTTACAACCAGTATTCCAAAAGGAGAATCAGCATCAGTAGATCTAAAGAGCTTCCATGCAGCATCTGTCTTGGAGATCCATGCAGCCCAGGCTGAAGAAAAATATAATCCTTCTCAGCATCCAACAACTACTGCAAAAACACATTTGGTGGAAGGTATGCAGCCTATTATTACAGAAGAAGTTTGTGCATCATCTTCAGTTATAGACTTTGATGTTCCTGACAAACCAAAATCTAAAGAAGCAACAAAGAGTTTTGAAGAACAAAAGGCAATAACTATTACTGAGACTGACATGCATGAAAAAGAAGAGTCACTTATGGAAAAGAAGCCTGTTGAATTACATTTAAAATCTAAAATAAATGGAGGGCTTGAGCCTCTCTTGATCACTGAAGTGGAAAGTGAGGAAACTATTGGCAAAGTAGTTCCAAAAACAGTGCCTGAAAAGGAAAATGCAACAATTGAACTTACTCATGCAGCTAAGGTGGCTCTTTCATCTGGTGTATTAATAAATGAGTGTGAAGGATGGCATGAAGATGAAAAACCAGAAACACAGAAGGCAGAAGGGATCATGAGCACAGGGGAAGCTATAACTGTACTTGAAACACTTCCACAGTCTCTGGCTGAGGAACTTCCTGTTGCTCCCAAGCCAAAAGCTGAAGAAGGAATGGGATCTTTAATTCCATCAAAAACTGTGTCAGTCTCAGAGGTTATTTTGCATGAAAAAGAAGGAGTTCATGAAGCAGACAAGTTCCCTACAATTTCTTTACCCAGTCAGACACAAGCACCAAATATCCCATTAGTTGTACAAGAGACTCATACAGATTCAAGTTTGTCTGAACTGGCTCAGCAGAAAATGTTGCCATCACAGTCAGCTTCAGTATCTCTTACTGCTCATGTCATTGCTTCTTCTACAGCTGTAGGCATTAGTGAGAAAGAAGGTGTATATAAAAAAGAGAAACCAATAGAAGATCTTGCAAATGTTGAATATGAAAGCGAAAAAGTCCCCATTCAAGTAATTGAAACAAGAGCAGAATCACCAGTGAAAGATTTTAAGGATATTAAGCCAGAGAATGCACAGGCAAGGCCAGATATCATACCTCAGAAAGCTATTGCTGTATCTGAAATGGAATCTAAAGAAAAAGAAGGAACTCTTGAAATTAAAAAGCCATCAACAATTTCACTGAAGTCTGATATCACGCAACCTTTGCATTCACTGACTGTATCTGAAATCAGTGCAGAAAGTAATATTCATATGTTAGATATAGATAAGATTAATGAAGAGCAGGCTAAGACAAGTCATATTCCACACCATGCTACTGCTGTTAGTGAACCATTTGTGCATCAGAAAGAACAGGATTATACCCAGCCAAAACCACTTTCTGCTGCACCAAAGGAATCATGTGCTCCTGGTCATGAATCTGTTCAAATAACAGAAACAAGAGCAGAGTCCCCCATTACAGACAGAGATGAAAAAGAAACTATAAAAAGCAAGGCTAAAACTCAAGTCATCCCACAAGATACAGTACAGGTGCATGAAGTAAGGGTTCATGAATCGGAAGGAGACTTTAAATTAAGTAAGCCAGAGGAAACAACTGGTATAGTAAATCGCACCCCAGGCCATATAGTTGCAATTTCTACAAATGTTGAATTATCGGAAAGCATCCAGAAAATGGAAGATGCAGGGAAATTGGAAGGTAAAACTGCAAAAATTACCATAAATCCACAGCAAGCTGCAGAAGTTATGCAACATGATGTGAGTGAGGCTGGAAAATTGTTAAAAGAAGTGAAACCAGAAGAAAAGAAAGCAATGCCAAATATAGAAGAAATGCAATCTGTGTCAGTTTTGGAAATAAGTGCAGAAACCAAGGAACAAAATTATGACATTAAAGAATTACCATCAGTGCATAATGTTGAAGCCAAACCAGTTATTACTCCCCTTCACCTTGCTCATGTCAACCATCCCGAGGTAGCAGAGCAGGAGGGGATTGTCCCTACATTTGACACCACTGGCACTAGCCATGCAAAACTTGAATTTACACCACACACTTCAAAATTAGTGATTCAGCAACAACCTAATATACTTACAGGCATATTAAAATCAGAACAACCTATTCATGCCTCAGGCAAGGTGGTAATGGAGCCAGCTGCCCATGTCTCAGGTTCGGAAGAAGTTGTTATTGAAACGATTGAGGAAACAGCATCTAAAGCCACACCACAAGCTATGCAGGCTCGTCGTCTTCTAGATACACAACAGACTATTTCTGTTATGCAAGTCTCTGCTTTTAATCAAGCAGAGGCAATGGGTAAAGTTGCTATGCCAATGGCAGCAACAGCAAAGACTGTCCAAACAACTCAACAAAGCATTAATGTTCATGAAGCTGATTTAAGAGAATCATCATCTAGTGTCACTCCTGAAAAAACTACAGAACAAAAAGCGACTGCTGTGTTTGATCAAAGAGAACATGTTACAGTTTCCGAAGTAAAGTCAGATGAACTTCCAGCCGAAATGAAGCATGTGAGGCTTGAAGGTAAAGCTTTACCTGTAGTGAAGCCTCATGAAACTGTCACTGTCTCATCTGTTACCGTAGCAGAAAATTATGAAGAGTCAAAGCATCCAACACCACGAATGGAACAGGCTCAGCCTATTGCAATGCCCCAGGATTATGTCTCAGTTGAGGAAACTAAAGTTCATGAAAGTTCAGGAGAAATAAAAATCAAGCAGCCAATAGAAGAAAGAGCTACAACTTCTGTATCAAAGCGTGAATCTGTCATGATTTCTGAAGTAAAGACAGAGGAAAAACCAGTTTCCATAAGAGAAAGAAGACCTTCCCAGGAAAGAGCTAAGCCAGCTGTTGTGAGACAAGAGCATATAATTGTATCAGAGACATCAACAGTTGAAGCACCTGGATTTGTAAAACATCGCAGACCTTCTGAAGACAGAGCTAAAACAATTCTTTCCCAAAAACAGTCAGTTATTGTCTCAGAAGTTCAGTCAGAAGAAGCTCCTAAATCTACAAAGCAAAGAACTCCATCACAAGAAAGGGCAAGACAAGTAATGTCAGAAAAGGAATCTTTTGTTGTTCAAGAGGTTAAAGTACATGAACTTCCAAAAGATCTTCCAAAGGCCAAACCAAAGGAGGATAAGGCTAAGAGGGTTATTCCTCAACAGGAATCCATCTCAGTTCAAGAGACTCAAGTCGAGGTACACACTGGCGACATTTCACATGTAAAGCCAAAAGAAGAAAAAGCTAAGAAGATATTTGAAAAGCGTTCATCAGTGGCTGTATCCGAAGTCTCCAGTCATGAAATGGCTGTAAAGATGCCTGATTATAAGCCTCAGAAGACTGAGTCTGCAAAAACAAAAATGGACCATATGGAAGTTGTAAGTATTTCTGAAGTAACTCCTGATGAAGCTCCTCACATTGTACCTGAAGAGAAAAGAAAAACAGAAACGGCTACTATGATTCTACCTGAAATGAAGGAGACAATACAGATCACAGAGGTCTCTACTGAGGAAACACCACACAGTGTAGTTCATGCTAAGACGAATGAACAGTATGCACAAGTAGTCCTTAAACCAACAGAATCAATAAGTGTCTCTCATACACAAGTACATGAATCTACTGATGAAGTGCGGAAGTTAAAGCATGTGGAAGAAAGAGCTCAGACCATCCTTCCTCAACAAGATTCAATTACAGTTCAAGAGATAAATGTAAAGGAAGAACCAGAAGAAGTAAGGGAACACAGACCTAAAACTGAAACAGCAAAATCTATACTTTCACCGCGACAATCAATTGCAGTGGAAGAGATAAATGTGAAGGAAAGTCCTGGGTCAGTATCTGAAGTTAAGCCAAAAACTCAACAAGCTACATCAGTTCTCTCTGAGCACGAGTCCATCACTATCCAGGAAGTTAGTATTAAAGAATCTCCTGGTAATATAAAGGATATAAAGCCAAAAACAGGAACAGCAGAGACTATCTTTACAACTCAAGATTCTATTGCTGTTCAAGAAGTTTCAGTGAAGGAGGCACCTGGTTCTGTTAAAGATGTAAAACCCAAGGCAGAACTGGCTACAGCCATCATTTCCCCTCATGAATCATTGACAGTTCAAGAAGTATCTGTTAAAGAAGCACCAGGTGACATGAAAGAAGCAAAACCAAAGCATGAACAAGCCTCTTCAGTTATAACTCCTCTGGAATCCATCAACGTTCATGAGGTTTCTGTGAAGGATGCTACAGGATCTTTGAAAGATTTACTAATAAGTACAGAGCAAGCTTTAGCCAAGATATCTCCTCATGAATCAATAACAATTGAGGAGGTTTCTGTTAGGGAAGCTCCTGGCTCAGTGAAAGATGCAAAACCTCGGACAGAAATGGCAACATCAATAATTTCTCCTCATGAGTCTATCACTGTAGAAGAGGTATCTGTGAGGGATGCTCCAGGAGATTTCAAGGATAAAAAGCCAAAGCATGAGCAGGCTTTATCTGTGCTCTCTCAGCAAGAGTCCATCAGTGTGCATGAAGTATCTGTAAAAGATGCTCCAGGAAAATTGAAGGATTTGAAACTAAGCCCAGAACAAGCCTCGTCTATTATTTCTCCTCATGAGTCCATTACAGTAGAAGAGGTTTCTGTGAAGGAAGCTCCTGGTTCTATGAGTGATGCAAAGCCTAAGACAGAAATGGCAACTTCAATTATCTCTCCTCATGAGTCGATCACTGTACAAGAGGTATCTGTGAGGGATGCTCCAGGAGATTTCAAGGACAAAAAGCCAAAGCATGAGCAGGCTTTATCAGTACTCTCTCAGCAAGAGTCCATTAGTGTACATGAGGTATCTGTAAAAGATGCTCCAGGAACATTGAAGGATTTGAAGCTAAGCCCAGAACAAGCCTCATCTATTATTTCTCCTCATGAGTCCATCACAGTAGAAGAGGTTTCTGTGAAAGAAGCTCCTGGTTCTATGAGTGATGCAAAGCCTAAGACAGAAATGGCAACTTCAATTATCTCTCCTCACGAGTCAATCACTGTACAAGAGGTATCTGTGAGGGATGCTCCAGGAGAGGTCAAGGACAAAAAGCCAAAGCATGAGCAGGCTTTATCTGTGCTCTCTCAGCAAGAGTCCATTAGTGTGCATGAGGTATCTGTAAAAGATGCCCCTGGGTCTTTGAAAGATTTGAAACTAAGCCCAGAACAAGCTTCTTCTGTTATTTCTCCTCATGAATCAATTACAGTAGAAGAAGTTTCTGTGAAAGAAGCACCTGGCTCAATTAAGGATATAAAACCAAAGACTGAAATGGCTACCTCCATCATATCTCCTCATGAATCTATAACAGTAGAGGAGGTAACTGTAAAGGATGCCCCAGGAGAAATGAAAGACAAGAGATTAAAGCATGAGCAAGCAACTTCAGTTCTTTCTCCACAAGAGTCAATTAGTGTCCATGAAGTATCAGTAAAAGATGCACCAGGATCCATGAAAGATTTCAAACTGAAAACAGAACAAGCTTCATCAGTAATATCTCCACATGAATCTGTCACAGTGGAAGAAGTATCTGTAAAAGGGGCATCAGCAGATTTCAGTGATAAGAAACCACAGTCTGAGACTGCAACATCAATATTTTCTCCACAGGAGTCTATTGCTGTCCATGAGGTGTCAGTGAAGGATGCCCCAGGTTCTTTGAAAGATCTAAAATTCAAAACTGAACAGGCATCTTCAGTCATATCTCCACATGAGAGTGTCACAGTGCAAGAGGTGTCTGTAAAGGAAACATTTACTGATATTACAGACAAAAAACCAAAAACTGAAACAGCAACATCACTATTGTCAACAAAGGAATCAATTGCCGTTCATGAAGTTTCAGTAAGGGATGCACCAGGTTCAATGAAAGATTTAAAACTTAAGACTGAACAAGCAACATCCAGCATATCTCCTCATGAGTCCCTTACTGTAGAGGAAGTGTCTGTAAAAGAGGCATCAGCAGACCTCAATGAACGAAAGCCAAAAACAGAAAAAGCCACATCAATTCTTTCTCCTCAGGAATCCATATCTGTTCAAGAAGTATCTGTTAGAGATGCTACAGGATCTATGGCAGATATTAAACCAAAGACTGAACAAGCAACATCTAGTATTTCTCCCCATGAATCAATCACGGTAGAAGAAGTATCAGTGAAGGAAGCTCCAGGAGATGTAAGTGATAAAAAGCCAAAGACGGAGAAAGCTACTTCAATATTCTCACCACAAGAATCCATTGCTGTTCATGAAGTGTCTGTTAAGGATACTACAGGCTCAATGAAAGACTTAAAACTGAAAAAAGAACAAGCTTCATCAGTAATTTCTCCTCATGAATCACTTACCATAGAAGAAGTATCAGTGAAGGAAACATCTGAAGAGCTTAGTGATGAAAAACCAAAAACAGGACTGGCAACCTCAATCTTTTCTCCTCAAGAATCCATTGCTGTTCATGAAGTATCTGTGAAGGATGCTCCAGGATCCCTTAAAGATTTAAAATTCAAGACAGAACAAGCTTCATCTGTCCTTTCTCCTCATGAGTCTCTTACAATTGAAGAAGTATCTGTGAAGGAAGCATCAGGAGATCTGAGTGATAAAAAACCAAAGACAGAAGTAGCAACATCTATATTCTCTCCTCAGGAATCTATTTCTGTCCATGAAGTATCTGTGAAAGATGCTCCAGGTTCTATGAAAGATCTGAAACTGCAAACAGAGAAAGCATCTTCTGTCATAGCCCCTCATGAGTCTGTTACAGTTGAAGAGGTATCTGTCAAAGAAACATCTGGAGACATTAGTGAGACAAAACCAAAAACAGAAACAGCAACTTCAGTTTTCTCAACTCAAGAATCTATTGCCATTCACGAGGTGTCTGTGAAAGATGCCCCAGGATCAATGAAAGATTTGAAATTCAAAACTGAACAAGCATCATCTACAATTTCTCCTCATGAATCTGTTACAGTTGAAGAAGTGTCTGTTAAAGAAACATCTGGAGATATTGAAGAGAGGAAACCTAAAACAGAAAAAGCTACTTCTATTCTTTCTCAACAGGAATCCATTAGTATACATGAAATTTCTGTAAAAGACGCTCCAGGTTCCATGAAGGACTTGAAGCCAATTACAGAGAAAGCATCAGCTACTATTGCACCACACGAATCGGTAACAATTGAAGAGGTTTCAGTCAAGGAAGCATCACAAGACCTGGAAAGCCTAAAGCCAAAACCAGAACTTGCAAAATCTGTTTTGTCACCAAAAGAATCGATAGCAGTTCAGGAAATCTCAGTAAAGGAGGCACCAGGTGACATAGAGACTTTGAAGCCCAAATCAGAAAAAGCGCGAGTTACTGTAACAAAGAAAGATTCCCTTCAGGTTCTAGAAGTTGCGTCTGAGCTTGCTCCAGACACTATACCAGAGAGTCACATGATTGGAGACAAGGCAAAGGTTACTGTCACAGAGGATCTCCAACGGGCAGATCAGGAAGATGTTATTGTGTTACGAGGTCCAAAGAAAGAAAAGAAGGTCATTGAAGTAGTGGAGGAATCAGATGAAGAAGTTCCAGTTATAAAGAAAGAAAAGAAGGGAGAACCAATTGAGGAAAAAATAAGTGAACCAGAAGAGATTGAAGAAGTTACTGAAGAAGTACAAGTAAAAATCAAACCAAAGAAAGAGCCTAAAGTAGAGGAAGAACAAATTGCTGAGGAAGTAACAATAAAGAAAGATAAGAAAAAGGAAGAGATCATTGAGGAAGTCTCAGAAGATGTAACGGTTAAAAAGAAACCAGAAAAGAAGCCTGAAGAAAAAGTTGTTGAAGAGGTTACAGAAGAGGTGCAAGTAAAGATGAAATCAAAGAAAAAGCCTGAAGTCAAGACTGAAGACATTGCTGAGGAAGTGACAGTCAAGAAACCTGAAGAAAAGAAGCCTGAAGAGAAACCTGAAGAGAAGATTGTTGAAGAGATCTCAGAAGAGGTGCAGATTAAGATGAAGCCAAAGAAGAAGCCTGAAGTCAAGACCGAGGAGATTGCTGAAGAATTGACTCTGAAGAAGCCTGAGAAACCTGAAGAAAAGGTTGAAGAAGTCACTGAAGAGGTGGAGATTAAGATGAAGCCAAAGAAGAAGCCTGAAGTCAAGACTGAGGAGGTTGCTGAAGAAGTGACTCTGAAGAAGCCTGAGAAACCTGAAGAAAAGGTTGAAGAAGTCACTGAAGAGGTGCAGATTAAGATGAAGCCAAAGAAGAAGCCCGAAGTCAAGACTGAGGAGGTTGCTGAAGAAGTGACTCTGAAGAAGCCTGAGAAACCTGAAGAAAAGGTTGTTGAAGAAGTCACTGAAGAGGTGCAGATTAAGATGAAGCCAAAGAAGAAGCCTGAAGTCAAGACTGAGGAGGTTACTGAAGAAGTGACTCTGAAGAAGCCTGAGAAACCTGAAGAAAAGGTTGTTGAAGAAGTCACTGAAGAGGTGGAGATTAAGATGAAGCCAAAGAAGAAGCCTGAAGTCAAGACTGAGGAGGTTACTGAAGAAGTGACTCTGAAGAAGCCTGAGAAACCTGAAGAAAAGGTTGTTGAAGAAGTCACTGAAGAGGTGGAGATTAAGATGAAGCCAAAGAAGAAGCCCGAAGTCAAGACTGAGGAGGTTACTGAAGAAGTGACTCTGAAGAAGCCTGAGAAACCTGAAGAAAAGGTTGTTGAAGAAGTCACTGAAGAGGTGGAGATTAAGATGAAGCCAAAGAAGAAGCCCGAAGTCAAGACTGAGGAGGTTACTGAAGAAGTGACACTGAAAAAGCCTGAGAAACCTGAAGAAAAGGTTGTTGAAGAAGTCACTGAAGAGGTGGAGATTAAGATGAAGCCAAAGAAGAAGCCCGAAGTCAAGACTGAGGAGGTTACTGAAGAAGTGACTCTGAAGAAGCCTGAGAAACCTGAAGAAAAGGTTGTTGAAGAAGTCACTGAAGAGGTGGAGATTAAGATGAAGCCAAAGAAGAAGCCCGAAGTCAAGACTGAGGAGGTTACTGAAGAAGTGACTCTGAAGAAGCCTGAGAAACCTGAAGAAAAGGTTGTTGAAGAAGTCACTGAAGAGGTGGAGATTAAGATGAAGCCAAAGAAGAAGCCCGAAGTCAAGACTGAGGAGGTTACTGAAGAAGTGACACTGAAGAAGCCTGAGAAACCTGAAGAAAAGGTGTTGAAGAAGTCACTGAAGAGGTGGCAGATTAAGATGAAGCCAAAGAAGAAGCCCGAAGTCAAGACTGAGGAGATTTCTGAAGAAGTGACTCTGAAGAAGCCTGAGAAACCTGAAGAAAAGGTTGTTGAAGAAGTCACTGAAGAGGTGGAGATTAAGATGAAGCCAAAGAAGAAGCCCGAAGTCAAGACTGAGGAGGTTACTGAAGAAGTGACTCTGAAGAAGCCTGAGAAACCTGAAGAAAAGGTCGTTGAAGAAGTCACTGAAGAGGTGGAGATTAAGATGAAGCCAAAGAAGAAGCCCGAAGTCAAGACTGAGGAGGTTACTGAAGAAGTGACTCTGAAGAAGCCTGAGAAACCTGAAGAAAAGGTCGTTGAAGAAGTCACTGAAGAGGTGGCAGATTAAGATGAAGCCAAAGAAGAAGCCTGAATTTAAGACCGAGGAGATTACTGAAGAAGTGACTCTGAAGAAGCCTGAGGAGAACCTGAAGAAAAGGTCGTTGAAGAAGTCACTGAAGAGGTGCAGATTAAGATGAAGCCAAAGAAGAAGCCTGTGACCAAAGA
>NC_061834.1:18656893-18671893 GCF_019202785.1 Penaeus chinensis | reverse complement strand
GGACAGGTAAAAGACAGCTGAATTCATACATATTGTATTTGTATAAGTTAAAGATTTTGTATCACTGACCTACAGTGCAGTGCAAAAATTGGTAACTACATTAATGAAACCTATAGTAGTATCAGTATTTTTAACAGAACAATGTTGCATGTAAAAATTCTTAGTGTTAAAAAGGGTGGTAATTATAATTATGCATATTACATAAACTAATATCAGAAACACTGTTAAATTCCAGGTTATCAGGGATTCTCAGCATCTACGCATTGTGAAGCAGAAGGATGTCCATGCATATCGTTCTATCATTATCATCAAGGGAGTGAAGAAAGAGGATGAAGGACAATACGAGGTTATTGTCAAGAACCGTGAAGGAGAAGCCAGGAATCAAATTACACTTAAAGTTACTGTAAGTTTTTCGTTTCATAATTACTGTAAATTCTCTTGAATTTGATTTAATCTGTTGCTTAACATTTTCAAAAAGTAACTGATTTATAAACTAGTCATGCAGTTGCAGATTACAGGTGATATCAACTAGGCTTATCCACCCAGATTAATTTAATGAGCATAAAATGTGACTCCCAGCCAATTACCAAAGTTTCTCCCAGAATATGTCTTCCAATATCACATTAATGCACATTACATGAATCAGACATAAAATAGTAAATCATTTCATCTTCATAAATACCCATCATTTTGGATCCATATCAAAACTTTTCTGAGGGCCAGATTTGGAATAACTACACACTTCACTATTACATAGTTTTCGACTGATAGATATTACTCCTTTTTTATTATACTTAATATTGTAATAAACACCTTTACTCTATATTTCAATTACAATTTTCTCCACAGGCACCTCAGGCTCCTGCCTTCCAAGAGAAGTTTGGAGACCAGAGTGTAGAGGCTGAAGGAACAATTCGACTTGTTGCAAAGATTCGTGGTGTCCCAGCACCTGATGTTACCTGGAGCAGGTGAGTCACTGTACTATAAGAACTCCATCCAAAGTAATTGACAAAATCACTCAGCAGTCAGACTTCACTTGGCAAAGAATTTATTTGCCAGAATATAAGTATCCTAGTTAAAACCTCCCCTGCACTTTTTTATTCTTTTATTTCTGCTTGAAATGTTTATTTAATGATGGGTTTCCTCTTCTCAGTTTTGCCTGCTTGCCATTATTTAATTTACTTCCAATCACATAGTTATTTTTATTTTCTCTTTGTTTTATGCTACCCCTTCAAATATTATAAATGAACTTTAAACCCAACCACAATAACTAAACAAGTGTGTACCCTCCCTAAAATCTCAATTAATACATCTAGTAAAGAAAAGCTAAAATATAAACCAACCTGCATCAGTTAACTTTGCTTTTGCCACGCCATTGACTCCAGGAATGGCAAAAAGCTCAAGGTGGAGAAGAATGTAGTAATGACCTTCCAAGAGGAGCTGGCTGTGCTGGAGATACGTAATGTCACTCCTAAAGAAGATTCAGGCAAATACACATGCACAGCCACCAATAAGGTTGGCAAGGCCACACACTCAGCTAATATAACAGTGGGCATCGATGTTGTGTAAGTATTGCCTTCCAGCCTCATTAATTTTACCTGGAGATGGTAAGCAAGCTCACAATATTTTGCTTGCAAGTGCCTTGTTTTTTTTAATATAGCTTATTTTCATTTTTAGCTTCTTTTTTCTTTTTATATGATCTACACTACCACATATTTTTGATAACATAAAAATTTAGAATTTTAAAAATGAATTTTGTATTTTTATTTGTAGGTAATAATGTACTGATTACTGAGAATAATCAATTATTGATGTTTGCCTTAAGTTGTAAATCAAAAATATATCCTAATATCAAATTATAATATAAGACATAATTGTTACCAAACTTCAACAACTAGTAGTCATCAGTAGCAAAGTCTTAAGCTACTATATTTCATGAACATTTACTTACAGTACCTTCAAACGTGGTTTGGAGTCATGTGTTGTTGATGAGAACTCTGAAGTTATTCTGGAGTGCCGCACCTCTAAGGAAAAACAGGTAAGACTACCCAAATTTTCTGTCATATTTTATTTTTCTGAAGATCATTAACAATTTTCTAAGTAAAATAGATTTTTTGAAAATTGTGCTTAAACTGTGCAAACACATTTATCTCATTTATTATCCAGTGCCACTGTAATCTTGTAGGTTAATGTGTTGGAAGGAAAATGACTTTTCCCTTATTTTCAGTGCACTTGGTACAAGGGTAACACTGAACTCAAGAGCAGTAAGACCATGCACATTGAGCACGAAGGTCTTACTCATCGTTTGGTCATCCAGTCAGCTACTATGGGTGATTCTGGCAAATACAGCTGCAAATTTGACAACCAGTCTACTTTCTGTAACCTTACTGTGAAAGGTATGAATACAACCTATATTAGTTTCCTTTTTTTTTTCTCTCTCAATTTTCTATTTTTCAGACATTTCATAAAAAAATATCATTTTGATAAATGAAGTATTCATCAATTCCCATATCAACATTATCACATATTTTCTCTATATGTTTTACTACATATTACTATATTTGTAGGTGTTGATGACTTTGTTGAGAGGATCCAAGATGTCGAGGTCCAGGAAAGGGAACAAGCCATCCTGCAGGTTGACGTCAGCAGTGAGAAGGCCACTGTTACCTGGCACAAGGTTAGATATCAGTATATTTTCTAAAAGACTTCAAATTCATGAGAAAGAGTACATGTATTCTGTATGTGGTACATACTAGTTTAATATTCCCTCCTTCCTAAATTTTCAACTTTAACAGGATGGTGAGGAGATCACAAGCAAGACAAACCGCTTTAAACTGGTCAGTGAGGGCAAGAGGAGGAAGCTGATTCTTACAAGTGCCACCTTGGCTGATGAGGGTGAATACACTTGTGTCCTGGGTGACCAGGAATGTACTGCTGAGCTCACTGTACGAGAACTGCCTGCTGAGATTGTTAAAAAGATGAAGGACCAAGTGGTCTCAAAGGGCAACAGAGCCACCATGGAGGTACAAGTAATCCAGTCCTGTATCTAATATAATGCTAAAATTGAAATCACTTACATTATGATCATACATTATAAATGGTGCCTATATAATGAAACAACAGATATTAACATTAATATACACTTCATAGGTTGAACTTACAAAGGGTGATGCTGTCATTACCTGGTATAAGGATGGTAAGGAAATTCGTTTCTCTGATCATTACCAACTCTCCATTGATGGCAAGGTAAGAAGAAAATTGCATTATAAGTTTATTAAAATCCTTGAATAGTATATAGTTCATAATGAAATAATGCTGTCATAACTGCAGACAAAAAAAAATGACACTGCTTACGGTACTAGATAACCTAACTGTTATCTAATGTTTTAAATACTACAGATCCAGAGACTAATGGTGTATAACTGTCAACTTGAAGACAGTGGTGTTTACCGTGCTGTTGTGGGCAAGAGTGAATGTTCTGCCTCACTTAAGGTCAGTAAGACAGATCATGAATGGTGCCTGATTTTTGTTGTCATAGAGACAATGGCTTTAAAATAATATGAAAGGTTAAAAGTAAAGGTTTTCATAGTTTCCTAATAATTATTATTTGATAGGTTGAGCTGCAAGCAGAGGGAGACTTCTCTAAGAAATTACCAGCACAGATGGATGTGAATTACAAGGCAGATGCTACATTTGTGGTTGAAATCACAAAGGAATATGATGTTAAGTGGTACAGGTAAGTCTTGGACAAAAAAAGGAAATAATATGCTTCCTGACTTTCATATGGTCGTGTAGCAAAGAGACCTTTTTCACAATTTCATGAAACGTGTTATATAATACATAACATTTTCTTCATTTTAGGAATAATGAACAGATTGTAAGCTCTGACAAATACATCATGAAGAAGGAAGCCATGAAGAGAATCTTGATTGTTAAGAGTGTGACTCAAGCTGATGTGTTTGAGTATTCCTGCATCCTTGGTAACCTCAAGACATCTTGCAGACTTAATGTTGTCCGTTAGTATTAATGGCCTTTCGTAATATCATACTGTAATTTACTAGAAAATTTCTGAAAGATATAGTTTGCAGTCTAGTATTTCTTTATCAAATTTGCTAAAAAGACTTAAACTTACCTTTATTTTTTTTGTCATCTTATAGTGATGGAAACTGCTCCAAAGATCGAGAAGCAGCACCAGAAGGCTGAAATTGTTGTTACAAAGGGAAAAGATGCTACTCTTACTGTGCCTTTTACTGCTACTCCAGTTCCCAGGATCTCTTTGTATTACAAGGGTCAGCTTGTAGAAACTGCAAAGACGCAGAAGGTATGCTTTTGTTTCCACCATAATAGAAATTCCAACATTTTTGTTTATAATTTGCAGTACTCAGGTTACATATAACTAATATATAAATAATAATGGCTTTTAAACTATACTGTTTGATGGTATTTATCATCAATATTTACAGATCCTGCCAGCTATATCTGAGAATGTGGCCAATATTACTATAAAACAGGTAGAAAATATTGACTGTGGAGAGTATAGGCTCAAGTTGAGCAATGACTGTGGAGATGCATATGCAGAGTTCACTGTTAAGATCCTCGGTAAGCATTATTCTTTTTTTTTATACTGAGTCTCTTTCAGAAGTATGTTTTATCATTGCCAGTCTAAATAATTTTTGAACCATGAATTACTGTATATTATACAGGCAAATCATATCATCCTACAACTTTCAGATAAGCCATCATCACCTGGTTGTCCTGAGCCAATGAAAGTTACCAATGATTCTGTAACCTTGCACTGGACCATGCCACAAGAGGATGGTGGACGAGTTATTATCAATTACGTAATTGAATACAGGTAAAATATTTCAGTTTCCATTTGCATTTAGTTGAAAAAAGGGAAAAATATATATAGGTGGACAGACAAGATTTATCAGTTTTGGCCATTTAGAGTTCAAGTATCTGCTTGTTTAGTTTATTTGAAAAGTGTTCACTGCTTAGTTACTTATTTGATTAGGAAACTAAATCATTTAAATATTTCTTATAGTGTATTCTTATTTTTTATAACATCTAAATTTCAGGACCAAGAGAGAGGAGAAATGGATTGTGTATAACAAAGACTATAAGGTTACTGAAAGCACTGTTGTGGTTCAGCATCTGACTAAGGACGAGGAATACAGCTTTAGGGTTTCTGCTGTCAATGAAATTGGAACCTCTGAAGTCTCTAGGAGTTGTGAGTTTGTCAAGGTAAAAAAATATGAATATTCTGCATTTACCAATTTTTTTGAGATATAGAACTGATAATATAATATATATTAAGCTAATCTGCTAGCATTTACTTGATGATTACCATTTATTATTAAAACACTTTAACTCATTAGCTTTTCATTAACTGTTACATTTATCTACAGGTTTCTGAGCCAGTGAGGGCTGAACCTCCTATGGTAAAAGAACAACTTCAGGCTGTTGTGAGTGGCCTTCATCAAGAGGTCATCCTCCGCTGTGTTGTTACAGCCACACCTGCACCCAAAATTGAATGGCTCAGAGATGGCAAAGCTATTTCTGGATTTACTAAGTATGAAAACTTCACTGCCACATTCACAATCAAGCAGACTAATGAAGATTCTGGTGGCATGTACACCTGCCGTGCTAGTAATGAAGCTGGTATGGCAGAGTGTTCTGCTACTGTTGTCATTCAAGGTTAGTTAAACTTATTAGACTTTTTAAGCCGTCAGATAGATATTTCACATATATCATTTTTGTTACAGCTTGTAATATTTCTTCAGAAATATATATCTATAATTAGAGATTATTGCTTACAATAGAAATGTCTCCTTTATAATATTAATTTTTCAGAGGCACCAAGATTTGATTATGATGAAAAACAGCAGTGTCAACGTCTACATGTGGGTGAAAAATGGCATGTCCCCATTCAGGTCATTGGCTATCCAAGACCCAGGATCAATTGGTCTCGCAATGATCAACCACTCGGGGTAAGATAATTATTTTCAGTTGCATCTAATCTATACATTATTATAAGAATAAACAGAATGTGAATTATTAAGTAATATATTATATTTTAATACGAGTGACAGAATAAATGAGAAATTATTAAAGAGGTAATGTTTTGACTGATTAGATCCTCTACAGTTGTATATCAATCTTCAAGAATTATAACAAAAATAAAACTAATCTGGTGTTTATGATTGACGTCAGCAGTGAGAATGCAAATTTTTGTTTGGTTTTGCAGTCCTCTCAGCGCATTGTGATTCATACTGAAGAATCTGAGGGAATGACAGATATTGCCATTCAGAAGTTGTCAATGGAGGATTCTGCTGTGTATACCTTAACAGCAGAAAATTCTGCTGGACGATCTCAGCTGAGCTTTAATCTCAGAGTTGTTGGTAAGTTGTGGATTTGTTACAATGTTTTCTGTGAAAAAATTATAAACAGGAAGTTTTCAGATTAAGTCAGAGGCAATGATACATGCCAAAATATTCAGATAACCACTTGGCTTTTGGTTAAAAAAAAAAGAACTTTATATGTATATTGCAAGCTGAATAATTTATACTATTTATATCAGCGTCTCTTAAAATTATGCTTAGTTTATCTTAGTTGGAGTTTCTTTCTTAACTTGCTCATCTTTGCCCTCACCACACAGAAGAGGAAAGGGAATCCCAAGTGTGTGCTCTTGAGGTTATTGAAGAAGAAGTTAAAAGGGGTAAATGGCATATTAAAAACTTCATACAGTGTTTCTTGTTACCCAAGTTTTAACATAACAGCCTGATACCTTTCATTATGTTTTAATTTATTCCAGTCATGATTTACATAGAAATTTGCAACATCTCACTTTTAACTATACGCTACAAGTTTTTGTCTTAGATGTTTGACATAAAACAAGTCTTTTATCATTATTAAGGTGGGAAATCATTAAACCAGTTGTTCATGCTTTAAACCGTAACACAATATGCTGCTTATGCCTTATTTAATCACATCATAACCACAACAGCATCTTACATATGCAGTTTTCTTTATATTTTATTGATTTTAATAATACATTTCTTTTCCGTTTTAATTATTATTATTTCTTGTGTGTTATCATATCAGTTATTTACAGTTTTTCTTTAATCTAATGAAGAAGTGATGCCTCCCAAGTTTTGTTCTTCATTTTACCACTGTTTCTTTATCTTAGGTTCTTTTGGAATGCTTTATATATTCTTTTGTTTTCTTGCTTAACCTTTGATATATTTATGATGACACAGATTTGATTATGAAACTGATGGAGTTAGAAATTCACAGCATGAAACTGCCTCTAAATATGAGCCTAGTATGTTATGACTGTATCAGCTATTTATCTTTCTTTTTTTTCATTAGTTATGCAAATAAAACATTCTGCCTGTAGTATTGATAATTCACTTAAAATCACTTATAGGATCCCTAAAAAAAATATTTAGTTTCTCACGCATGTACATATATACATCCAAATGCAGACATAGTCATATAGGTACATATACATATGAAGAAATTAATACTATGTCTACTGTTCACAAGATAGTGTGAATGAAATGTTTTGTGTCCAGTAATTAATGCCATTGGTAATTTTCACAGAGCGCCCAGCACCACCTATGGGACCTCTCAGGGTTAGTGAAGTGACTTCTTCATCACTGAGACTAACATGGGAAGCTTCACCCGTATGATGGAGGTATGGAGATCACTTCCTACTACATTGAAAAGCTTGAGAAGACCCAGAAGCATTGGCAGAAGGTAGCAGAGGTTGGCGCTTCTGTGAGGACATATGTTGTCATGGAGCTGGTTGAAGGTCATGAATACATGTTCAGGGTGTTTGCTGTCAATGCTCTTGGAATTTCCGACTCCCTGGAGGTTTCTGAAACCATTCTCATCAAGAGTCCATTTGGTAAGTTCTTTTTTTATCATATTTATGTTCCTCATATTCAATACTCTATTTCTAAATTATGAATAAAATCCTCAATTACTTTTACATTTCAAACAGACAAGCCAGGTCCTCCAATTGGTCCCTTCGACGTGAACAACATTACTGAATCATCTATTTTGCTACACTGGGATGAGCCTGACTCAGATGGTGGTTCACCTATCACTCACTACATTCTGGAAAAACGTGAATCCACCAAGAAAGCATGGACAAAGGTTGGCCAGACCACAGCAGATGTCACCCAGATGGAGGTTACAGGGCTGAAGAGAGGTGTAGGCTACTGCTTCAGAGTGTTTGCATTCAATGCAGTTGGTCAAGGACCTCCTCTACAGCCTGAAGAGCCGATCACAGCAGGCAAGAAGATCAGTGAGTAGAGCACGTGGCTGGGGTACTGCCCACGTGGAGCTAGCCGGGGGGGGGATACACACATACATGCACACGCTCTGCCGATACAAATACATTGCAAACATTTCCATATCTTCCCTGACAACTCATGTCTGTCTACAGAGCACAGTTCATAGCTAAAACTTTAATTTAGCCAGTTACTTCTAATACTAATGACTAAAGCATAACAATACTAAGAACAGTTTCAACAAAAATATACCAGTATGTGATCATCTTCGGCAGGGCGCGAGCCCCATACATTACATTGGTTGCACGTCACAAGCCACGCTTGACGTCAAAGCCATCAAACAAAGGACACTGTAGCTGACCCGTGGCAGCACCACCGCCGTAGAGAGGCAGCATGACCTGGGCAAAGCATGAAAATGTAATGGGTTACTTCCACTGTCACTACTTTTGTACACTTTGATGGCCGTAGTCAGAAGTCTAGTAGTGAGTGGAAAGGACTCACTCAAAACCATATTTACCATTTGACACATTAAATTATAATTCCATATTTGCATTCCATATACTTAAATATACACTAATGTTAATTTTCTAGTTTACTACTTGTTACAGCAACACAACTTTTGTAGCATTCCTTCTACTGTTTTGGTGAACAGACACAGAATATACTGACTAGCTAACACTATTCACTTTTTCCACAACTTGACATATCTTTTGGTTGCCATCCTAAAATGATTTTTATATGACAACAATAGACTGGTTCTCTAAGGTTGAATCTTTAAGTAAACCAGTTTGTGACTAATTGTTAATATTGTCTGTATTCATGCCATTTTAAGCTGGTGAACTGTTATAGTACTCTTTTTCACTTTCTTTCCTTTTGGATGGTTACCACTGATGAGACATATTCTTTGCAAATTTATATCTGTTCAGTTAAAGTGTGTTACCAAGATGCATAATCATACAGACATAGGACCATCAAGAAACAAGTGCAACTTTAGACAGCTTGTGCATATCTGACTAGCTGACTTTTTGCCAAATCATAGTCTTAGCTTTGCAGTGAATATGTCTTGCCTTGCTATTGCATTATGTAGTATATGGATATCTGTTCAAAAAAACAAGAAATTTCTCTCACAATACTGATGTGTAGCATGTTGCATCCTAGGGAAAGGAAAGTGTAGCATCTGTGTACAAAGTCTAACACAATAGTCTTAACCTGCTTTACACATTCGTTCCATATTTTCTTTAGATTTAGTTTTCATAAAATTCCAAATACAGAGTTGACATATGACGTGAAAATCATCATACAAACAATCATAATGTTGTGACCGGTATGACTATGGAAGATCTATTTCCATAGCATGCTTGTATCTCTCACTTTAGAAACTGCAATAATATACAAAAGAACCTTATCATAACAAGATAACCAAAATTTCTCATGTGAGTAGAATTACTCTCTGCCATTTCTGCTATTCACACACTGCCTGACAGCATAATTATGCTGAAATCTATGACCATATGAGGAAGCATCCATGAATATTTTGCAAACTTTAGATTGTATGATTTCAGTATGTCCGTAATACTTATGATATTGGTAAAACAAGGCCACTTCGTGAAGAATGCTAAAAGCTTAACTTTTAATGTAGTAAACATTCACTCATGGGATTTGTTTAGGTAATGGCCAAAAGTCATCTTTGAAATTTGATAAAATTCTAGTACCCTTTTATAGGTAGATCAATAAAAATGATTATCTGGGCTATCAAATTTGAATGAACATGAATGCAGAAATGGGCTCTTTTTCTCATGTTAATCCAATTTCATAACCTTTACATACATGGCAATGCATAACAGCCATTCTAATTCTAACTAGCGACACCATAAATGGGGACACTATACTACAACCGGTGATCCATTTGGGCAAGTTACCTCCTTGTTCTTTTAATGTTACGGTGTCATGCCATATAAATGGGCCTCAGTATCCGTAAATTTTGGTATAAGAGGTCAGTGATCAAATCAGTTTGATTGAATTTTAACTATTGTTCAAAATTTAAATGAATAATGAATTCAATTAACATCTTCATAGGTTTATTATGGAGCCATAATGATTAAACAACACTATGATTAAATAACATGCTAGTGAGCATTACGAGATGAATTATGTAAGCATCATGATTGAGTGGATTTTACCCCTTTAGATAATACTTCATGTTTTTGTGTTAATATTTGCTTTGCTTTGGAAAGATTTTTATTTAATTATTTTTTATTTTTTTGCTTTTGAAGCTAGTGACTGCAGGAATGTATTCATTATTTTTGTTTTTTGAGATATCATTCTTTCTGCAATGTTTGATATTTTATATTATAAAAAAAAGTTATATTACAAAAGTAATTAACATCTAATTCACTTAAATTGCCAGACCTTATTTCAGACATTCATATAAAACTTAAATAAAGACTTGTGATGAATGTTAAAAAAACAAAGATCCAGTAACATAAATATGTGGCTCCATTGTCAGCCTTCTAATATTAATATCTTTTGAGGCCATTCCTCTTGTTGACTAACATGCGTTTCTTATTATTACTTACTTTTTCTTCAAAATAGCTCCTCCATCAAAGCCCAACAGCCTTCAGGTGATAGATGTTACTACCAAGACTGTGACCCTTGCTTGGGCACCTCCAACTACTACAGGAGGAGCTGACCTGATGGGTAAGAAAAACATGATAAGTAATTTTAAAAAATAAATTCTTTCTCTGATACTTATGTAGGACTTGAATATATTGGTATATATCACTCTTGTATCACAGACAAATTTACAGTATAAATGTTTGGGACATATAGAAATGTTTTGATTATAAATCAGAAACACCTGCACTTTAACTCTGTGAAAGACTTTTTGAGTCTCATAAGGTAAACTGATATATCAGCATATGAACAAAGCACAGTAAGTAGATATACTGTATTTAAGGCCTTACATAGATTTAAGAAACACTAATATTTCTTCATTTTTGAACTGCCAATGATCATTTGTGAAAATGGGAAATAAGGAAATCATTAATTCTTGACTATTACATTACTGATGTAGACAAACACTAACTCTTCAAACTCAACAGGTTATGTAATTGAACGAAGACTGATCTCAGAAAAGAAATGGGAGAGGGTTGACACTGTGGATGCTTCTGTGACTTTGTACTGCGTAGAGAACTTGCAAGAAAAATCTGAATATGAGTTCAGAGTGTTTGCTGAGAATCCAGTCGGTCTTAGTCTAGAAGCTGCAATGACAGAGCAAGTCAGGCTTAAGACTCATGCAAGTAAGTCAATCCCTAGAACAATATTTGCAGCAATACCAACCTGAAATATGCACAGAGCAAACCAGCTTTGTTTAGAAAGTCATATAATGTTAAACGATGTCTGATACCATTGACATTTTTTTTCTTCTTTAGTGCCACCATCACCACCAACTGCACCACTGGAAGTTCGTCCTACAGGCCCCAATAGCCTCATGATTGAGTGGGGAGCACCTGAGAGTGATGGTGGTGCTCCATTGTTAGGATATATCATTGCCATCAGAGACATCAAGAGAACCATGTGGATTGAAGTAGGCCAAGTTGGAGCCAACTTCACTAGGTTACACATCAAAGAGTTGCAGGTGGGTTTTAGGAATTCCAATGTTATCCTTCAGAGAGTGGTTCAAGTCTCAGAGAGGTTTTCTGCTTAATTGTCTATAATGTTACAATGTGTTCCTTAACAACTTCTTTCTTCTTTCATTTACATTTTGTATTAGTATGAACTTTGAAGTCCTAAATAGACTCTTCCTTGTCTATCTGTCCTCAACTTCACTCTTGTCTCATCTTTAGCTTTAACTAGTTCAAAGGTCCAATTTAAATTTAGCTTTTTGAAGCTTCCAACACATGAATAATTAATTTTGCAATATGCTAATACATGACATACATGGCATCTGATTTTGATGTTGCACTAAGTATGTAAAATATTCATATGTATAATGGATGTTAGATTATTAATAAAAAATACTTAGTGTTACTCTGTCACCCTCACTTAGTTTTATCAGACCTCAACTGGCATTATTAAAAGTAAAGGTAGTCTTTTCTTACAAAATAAATATCTCCAAACATTCTTTTTACATTTATTTCAGGAGGAACATGAGTACCATGTCAGAGTGTTTGCTCGTAATGAAGTGGGCACAAGTGATCCTCTGGAAACTGAAGATCCTGTGAAGGTTATCCGGCCAGCTGGTAAGTACATGTTCTTGGGTCATATTTTCCTTATAAATTATAGTCATTCAAGTAATTCTATCTATATTCATTTAGCATGTTCCTTAACATACCTTCATTTTATTTTTACTTCAGACTCTCATCAAAACTGTTTCAGTAATCATTACTTCTCTTTACATTTCTCTTATCCTTTTTTTCTATGCATTTGACTCTTTCAACAGTTGTGATACCATCCTTTAAAATATCCCAATTTCTGTAAGAATTAATAGCAAAAAGCAAAAGTTTTATAAATGATAAATGGATCTGGCATGTTTAAGCCATTTTCTAATGATACTTTTCTTGGTAATGAACATAATTTCTAATAATACTGTGATGGTCCTTAGTGTTCTTGGTATCCCAGCTGTCATATTCTTGTATCTCATTTATTGCATATTTTCATCCACCTTCTAACCCATCATATTCACTCCATTATACAATGTATTTTTCATTTCACATCAGCCAGGCTCTCCTTGTATCCCTGTCTACTACTTATTAGCAATAAAGGCCAAAATTACCATTTCTCATGAATGTAATAATTTACAACAAATAATGGTTGCTATAACAGAAAAGTGAATCACGTCTTTCCTGCCCAGTTGCTTTTATCAACAGCTAACAAAGTTCGATTTCTTATGTAAAAAAAATAATTGGATGTGAATGAATGGCTCTGATTGACAACTGTATATTCAAACCGAATGTATGAATTACAGTACTGTCATAATTTTATGAATAACTTCTATATGGAATGAAAGATGGTTAATGGCAGGATGCTTTACACAGATTATAAAGATGCATTAAGTAACTAAACTGTGGGTGTTAAACATCGGTATTTTCATTTACATTTCTCTAACTCTCATCCTTAATCCAAAAAGTACTCCTGCAACTTTATGATTAACAACACCCACTTCAATTTAAATGTTCAGTCAGACGCAACAGTGACTGATATGTTTCCAAGCCTAACATAACCGATTATTTGAGGCTTGCTAAATCGAAAAGCGAGCCAGTTGTAATGTACTTGGTCCTTGGTGCAGACTTCACGGAGCTGCCTGAGGATGATAATGCGCCTTCACTGTCCTACTCCACGACGGAGACACTCTCCTGGATGCGGGAGGCTGGCATGGACGCGGATATCTACTCTTATGCTCGTGGTCGCCTCCTGAACAGAGACGAATACTTCTTCAAAGTCTGGCACCGCGGGATGGACAAATACGAAGAGAAAAAATAATATGTCAGAAATATTTTTATTATAATTTTTTAATAGGAAACTCTTAGTTAAGTACTGTATTGTTGAAAATATAATTTTATTTGTTAATTTCTGTTAATGTATATTGCCGATTACGGAGACATGTCTCCTTTGAGATGATCAGGTGATGGGGTTGGTGTCCAATCTCTCACCTGTTATGGAGAATACCCTTTTAAGGAACTGAAGTTGTACTTACTATTTACTGATGATCGTCATATTTTTGTCAGTGATTCTCGATTATGTGTACTATAATGGCTCCAGGTGTCCACAATAAGGAGGATATCGGAAGCCACCCTTGGAAGACTTGTGCGCCATAAGGTGTTCGGTCCTGGACTTCCCAGTAGGAACTTTCGCTCTGGTCCTGTTTTGACATCATCATCATTACCCTGAGATGTTCACCTGTGCACCCAGTAAAACAGACCCGGAAGTTTCTAGCTGTGATATTCCCAAATGGCCCAAATATACCATCATATAGATATTTTCTTTTAGTATTGCGGGCCTAAATTCCAACCCGTGGACCAAATCTTGTGGCAGTACAACTCTAAATGACTTTGATACACGAATCCCTTATTTTGTGTACTGTATAGATTTTGTCATTGTATTGTCTTGCTCGTGACTCAGGATTAAATGTAATCATTTCTATTTATAAATGATCGTATCACTGAACGCGAATGTGTCCATATTAGTCTCATCATAAATATGTATGACCTTAGCTGTTTTGTGGTGAATGTACTGTGATAAGCGAAACTTACCTAAGTCGACTGCGTGCTTGCATAAGAAAATATCTATTGTTTTTTTTCTTGTGTTGCCTTGTTTATTTCCCCAAATTTTGTGACCTAGCTGACAAGCCTTAGTGAACATTGTGTGTCAGGAGCCATACTGCTGCTGCGAAAAACTACCATCTCTTTGGCCCGACCACAAAGTCCAGTAAGTTTTGGCAGCTAAGGTCAGCTTACTAAAGTCAAGTGGATGGTCACTGTTTTTTCACAAATGCTGCTGCAACATATAACCATCAATATTTTTGTGGGGCAGTGGCGATTCACTTGGCTGCCAGTTTGACTAGGCTTGTTGTGTAGAATGATGATAATAAACGGTTTAGCTGATGAAGTTGTCTCTTTACTCCTTTATAAAAAAGTAGCTTGTACCTAAGAGCAACTGGACAAGACGTGATCTATTTAATTATAAAAATTGGAATTATATA
>NC_061834.1:18649393-18651893 GCF_019202785.1 Penaeus chinensis | reverse complement strand
ATTTCAGACTGGAATGCTTTACATCAGTAATGCACATTCAAACAATTGTTTTTTGGCATCGCAATAGCCAACTCGTAGACGAGCAAACTATCGAAAGCCTACATACGAAGCATTGGCTTTTGCACCTTTATACTATGTAGGGATAATCATATTTGTTTTGGCAAAACATAATTCATAAAGTGTAGATTCACGTATATTTTTTTTAGAAAAGCGACAATTAGAGGTAGGAGTAGTAGCAAGTACTGAGTTTGGATTATTAGTTTCATAGATGTGCAGAAAAGGCAAATTTAATTAAATTGCTTTTTTTCTCGTCAACGCTCGGTTTTAGTTTTTAGATCAGTATTTTGTAGAAAAGCAAAGTGCCATAAATCCCGTTTGTGAGACTTTTAAGTGAAAAAGAAACCTGAGAAACTCCCACTTGAAATAGCGTAGGTTCCCGTGTGAAACCAGGGGCATCATTTGTGTGTGTGTGGGGGGGGGGGGGGTAATTGCCCGAGAGACTGATTACATTCAAACGATTTCCCCCCCACCCCCAAAAAAAAAAAAAAAAAAAAAAATATACCTATATAGCTCTGGTTGAAGCTCCTAGAATAGTTAACAAAAAAACAAATAAAAAAAATCTTGCTCCTCCCCCAAGAAAAAACTGAAATGATGCCCCTAGTGAAACTAGTAATTTAAAATTTAGGTATATCGAACATTTACAGACTTACTCAGTTTGAAATAGGCGGTGTTGATACATGCACTGGTTACATTCTCCATGATCAGTAATAGTGAATTATTAAAAAATTAACAAGGCCTATCATTTGAAATCCTTGACGTAGATCTTAGTGCTATTTTTTGTCCCATTTGTATCATTATATACTGTCGAGCTTACTATTGTTCATCGATGATAGTCGCATTTGTAATAATATATTGCGATTTTGAGTCTTTTCATATGACGGAAATGGTTCAGCAAGAAAATTAACGTCGGACATATATGACTGTTTTAGGAAAGTAAATGCTGAAAAGGCTAATATAGATGTTTACAATATTTTACTGTTTCCCCACATAAAGATGATCTTTTAAAGTAAAATATGCTTTATTGTTGAATGTTAATAACAGATAAATAGCTAAGCTGTGTAAATATCTATGCTGTGAAAACAAATTTGAGAGTATTCAGTGTAAGTAGTTAAAAGATTTTGTTACTTATGAATATACTACAACCAAGTCTTACTCTTACTTACTAGACTGCTTCTAAATTCCCGAACTCTGGAGTTATAGTGGTGCTCATTAGTTCCAAAAGGTTGGAAATCCTTACTATATTGGTATCATTGATTATGCAAATAATTGAGCGCTGATGACAGCAATAGTGACTAAATATCATATTTTATTCAAGAACCAAGATAAATTCTGTCTCTATCGCAGATGTAATTGTGGAACCCGGCCGACCTATTGGCCCATTGCTGGTCAGTGACGTCACCAACACGAGCGTGACACTTTCCTGGAATCCGCCTGAGTACCTGGGCGGCGGCACTCTCACCTGTTACATCATAGAAGCCAGGCTGATCACGTGTGGCGATATTATCAAGTAAGTTGTTGGAGAAAATGTAATCTCATAAAGCGAATTACGTGTATCAATAAATGCCTGTAATCATAAAGTTCTGTATTTTCCTATAACACAATATATAATATATATAAACATAGATTTATATGTTTATTTGTATATATATATATATATATATATATATGCACACACACATACACATACACGCACACGCACGCGCACGCGCACGCACACCCACACCCACGCACACGCACACGCACACCCACACCCACCCACACCCCACACCCCCCCCACACACACACACACACACACACACACACACACACACACACACACACACACACACACACACACACACACACACACACACACACAAACAAACACATGCACACTCATGCACTATATATATATATATATATATATATATATATATATATATACATATATGTGGGTGTATGTGTGTGTGTGTGTGTGGTTATGTATATATGTGTACAATATGTGTACATTTGTGTATGTGTGTGCAGTTATGTATATGTGTACAATATACACATAAATATCAGCTTGCAAATATAGGCCTATGTGTGCACCCTAATCTTTGCATCATCATCCCCAGAAATATCGAGATCGCGGACGCCGATCAGACCACATACATCGTGGACAACCTGGAGACCAACAAGGTATACGTGTTCCGAGTGTATGCCGAAAATGAGACCGGCATGGGCGACGCTCTCATCCTCAGAACGCCTGTCCGGGTCAAGGAGTTCATCGGTGAGTACTGCTTGCGGGTCTTATCGTTCGGTTTTGAACAGAATTCGATGCTCTGGAGGAAGAAAAAAATGGATTTGGTTATTATTTCACCTACTATTGAATATTTTGTTTGGTGTTCGTATATATATATATATATATATATATATATATGTATATATATGTATATATATATGTATATATATATTTTTT
>NC_061834.1:18616893-18619393 GCF_019202785.1 Penaeus chinensis | reverse complement strand
GATAAACTACAGTGTCAGTAACTCTGAAATAGGAATAGGTTAATTAATACCATGTTTATTATCTATATATCGATAGATATTACAAATTAGGTTGAATAAAGTCACTGATTCTTTATCCTATTAATTTACGAATTACTGCACTAGCTCCAGGAAGATATTCTTTTATACGGAATTTGTGCGTGTGGTGCCGTTTCTGGCATATGCAGGCGGAAGGATAAGGCAAGATCGGGCAACGTCGGATCTCCTTGGCAGTCGAGGGTACTGATAATTCACGGCTGTGGTATGTGGGCGAATTTTGATTATGCAACAGTATCCAAGTCGGAACTCGGGGAACTCGCCTTGTTCACTTCAAGAACATCCTATACAGAGCATCGATGCGTAAAAAGGTTCTAGAACGAAGATGATGAAGACAAGAAGTAAGGTCTTGCATGCTGTTATACAGGAACAAAACCGTCTTGCTGTTATATTGTCTGATAGCATTGTACCTATCGTCATCAGCATTAATATTGTTCAAGGGGCTTTTTGCACAGTTTTCGTTTTATGTTTAAACGTGTCTGTAACACCGAAATATATGTTTTACCTATGCTTTCAGTATTATGACATATATTTGTTTTAGACAAAGGGAATGGAGGTGGCTTTTTTCTCAGCGGGGGATATGAGCTCGGTCTGTTTATTGTTAGATGCGGAATAACTGCTTTCTGGGAAACGCTCGAGTTCCTTGATCTGTCACATGAACCTTTATGATTATTACTACTATTGTCATTGTTGTTATTATTGTTTTTGTTGTTATGTTTGTTGCCGCTGTTGTATCTCTGTTGTTTTATCATTATCAATATTGGTCCGTGGCTGTGTACGGTTCTTACAATAGAGCGATTCACAGAATTGTATTGTAACGAGGAACGGAAGTTGATCGTAAACATCTATAACAGAATTAACACCTGTAGGAAAAGCCGACGCGGAAAACGGACGTCAGGAATGAAGTGTGGAAGAAGTGGGTGTCTAGTCATGCGACGCTATAGATAGTCCGTTATGCGAAGGCTGAAAAATAGCAAGTATAACTCTCAGCTTGACAAACGCGACGGATGTTAAAGTAGGTAAAAATAAAAAAACTGAAAAGAGGTATTCTCGCAGCATAGTGTAGCCAGAAATGTAATTTTTCATTTCTAAGTTCTTTTTTTTCGGTTATCAAATTTGCATAAAAATGGAAGGGAAATGAGAAACAGAAACGGCCCCGCTTAGTAAGGGCTGAAGCATGGGCGACATAAACACAAGGCCCACATAATGCTGGGTCTCAATTACCTGCCAACATTAAATGCTGCCAACTTTCTCAGCCCGATTTCCCCTCTCCTCATGCTGAGCGCACCTGTGCTGGCCAACTCTGTCACCGCATTTACCTGAGCCATGTTATACCCTGTGTGTTTAATACCACTTGTCATCTGAATACTAGTTTTATTAGTTACAACGTCAGTAATGACAATATTAGCAAAGATATTATTAAAGATAGTGGCAGTAATTGTAATGATAATGTAAATATGTGATGTGCGTTCTTAAAACAGATATGCACCTTCAATATATATATATATATATGTGAAATACTCGCATATTGCGGGAAAGTTACACACAACGCAACACAACAAACAGCTTTGTCACGATCGTACCCTTACCTCGGTACAATTTCACTTGATATTTCCCCACTCGCCTTACATTTGAGCTTAACCGGTTTGGCACTTTCGTAACCATCGAATGAAAGAATGTGGCGCCAAACATACTTCGCGCGGGGAGAACTAGGTTAGTCGTGGCTGGCACGCGCCAAGACAGTTATGTGCCACCTGCCGACGGGCGCGGGGCGAGCGCCTTCACCTCCCTTACCCATACCGTCCTCGGGCGGGAAAATCTGTGGGGATTAAACGCGATCTTACTCTGGTAGCACTTGATGTTTATGCGCAAAGTCAGCTTGTTTACTCTTCGCAAAATATGAAGGCAATAAAAGTCCAAGACTTTATTTTTTTTACAGATTTTCATTGCGAGTATTTGAATAATAAAAAAAAAAGTCAATGCATATCTTACTACTGCTTGTATACGCAGCTCGAAAACAGATGAAAGTGAGTTCTAATAATTAAGGTATGTAGTTATTAGTCTCCAAGATTTATGGAGTTACACGCTAGCCATGGAAATGAATGGTAAATGAATGCTTAACCAACAACATGAATGCAACAACAACAACTACAAGATCACAATAACCGCACTAAGAAGGAAGGGGATTCTGAAATAAATTTCGACATACATTCTTGGGAAGTTATATATATAACCCCGAGGTGAGCTCGTAGGTCACCCGAACTTACGCTTTATATAGTAACCACCGGACATGAGCTGAGACTTACCGCGTTTTCTTGTTTTATCTCTCGCTGGGCTCTCTGGCGTTTTGTGCGGATTAGGTTGCCTTTCATGCAGGCGCTCCTTGTTAATGGCGAGCCGGGTAATTGCTAATGAGTTGTAGACT
>NC_061834.1:18606893-18609393 GCF_019202785.1 Penaeus chinensis | reverse complement strand
TGTGTGTGTGTGTGTGTGTGTGTGTGTGTGTGTGTGTGTGTGGGTGTGTGTATGTGTGTGTGTGTGTGTGTGTGTGTGTGTGTGTGTGTGTGTGTGTGTGTGTGTGTGTGTGTGTGTGTGTGTGTGTGTGTTTGTGTGTGTGCGTGTGTGTGTGTTTGTGCGTATGTGTGTGTGCGAGTGAGAGAGAGAGAGATAGAGAGAGAGAGAGAGAGAGAGAGAGAGAGAGAGAGAGAGAGAGAGAGAGAGAGAGAGAGAGAGAGAGAGAGAGAGAGAGAGAGAGAGATAGGGTGGGAGGGGTGTTTTTTCCCCACCATTGTCGACTGTCATCATAAGGTGACTCCCAAGCCTTGTTTCCCACAGATTGAGGCCGACGACCGCCACACGATGGACGTGTCGGAGAAGTATGCCACGCTGAAGATCGCCGGCGCCAACAGGATGGACAAGGGCATGTATGCGCTCAAACTGGCGAATCCGCAGGGCGAAGCGTCGGCCTCATTCTTCGTCACCGTCACGGGTCAGATGGCGTCATTTTGTCGTTGTCTTATTTCTGATTCACACACGCGGGCGAATATCAGTCTGCTATATCTTTAAGCTTGCTAATCTATTGTTTTCTGATGATGAAATTAACGTATTAATTACATAAAGCCTATTTACGAGAAAAAAATCATGTCTCAGTTACCACAGTGTACTATGGGTATCAGCGCGGAGGTAGTTTCACGTCTTGATCTTTCGTCAGTTCCATTATGTTTCGTATTTCTTCAGATCGGCCGGATCCACCCAGCGTGCCAGTAATCACAGACGTGACTGGCACCTCCCTCACTCTCCGATGGGACCCGCCCGTTGATGACGGTGGCTGCAGGATATCTAACTATACTCTCGAATACTTCAGGGTGCGTCATCCTCATGATTAGTTGCATCGCTGAATACTTTATTGGCCGTTTGCCTAGAATGACAGAGGCATGTTGTGTTGCGTATGCAAGGATGGAGACTTTCTGAAGAATATTTGCCTTGATTATGAGTGAACTGCATAAACATATGTTAGCCTTAGTAAACGTCAAATTCACCTTGATAAACCTAAATGATGTCAGTGCCGAATATACAAGATGTTTTTCACAAACATACGTAGACAATAAAAGATGTCATTTTTAAATGTATGTAGCACATAAAAATAAGAATATCGAATATACATATAAACTAACTTTTCTGATCCAACAGGTGGGGTGGGACGTGTGGCTCAAGGCTGCGTCCTCTAGAATCACGTGGACGCAGCTGAGTGATCTGATCGTCGGCTCGGAGTATCGCTTCAGGGTTAAAGCCGAGAACGCATACGGTGTGTCAGAACCCGGGCCAGAGTCCGAGCAGATCCTCATCGAAGACACCAAGAGTCCCACTGGGTACGAGAATGTTGATGTTAAAGACGCACGCGTAGGGCAAACACACACCGGGTGGGGGAACTGGGGAGATGTAGATGTTGATTTTTCAGGGGATGAATCTGGACTGGTTATCGAAACGGTAAGTCTTAAAGGTCAACAGGAGCAGTATGAGGAGGAAATGAGATTACGTAGTATTCATAATTACAGTGTGTACGAGGGAGAAAACGCGCCAGTCTTGGTAGGTAGGTATGGAGAAGAGTACCAGTCGGCGGCGTACGAGGGGGTTCAGGAACCTGCAGCATGGCTTGGTGTTATCTCACCGGTATATACAACTGTTCATAATTTTCCTCAAGAAGAGAACGACTCACAGTACTACACCTGTACCGAGACGGCGCCAACGGCTTTCCCTACAAGTCCCCTTCATGAACCAATGACTAACTTCAACATGAATCAATGGAGCAGTAGCTTTGAGGAACCGTCTGAAGATGAGGATTCGTCTTCTGAAGACACAATCACGGCAATCAACTTGCAACAAGGAATGCCACTTCATGAAGGCCGAGAAATAACTTTATCTCCCATAGGTGCACAGTGGATGGCTAACGGAAGGATGGCCATTGCTAACCAGTTCAGGATAATATGTGGCGGTCTAGCCAGCATGAATCATCTTGGTAACATCAATGATGGGAAACGTGAGGGAACGTACGTCGAAGAGTCTGCAAAACAGCAGAACGGCACTACCACTCGTGTAGCCGTGGAAGATATTGATCAAACAAATATCCAAGAGAACAAAGAAGATAATGAAGATCCACCAGCAAATCAATTACAGTCTTCGGAGCAACATACATTCGGTCAACCTGCTAATCAAAAGGTAAGCCAGAAGGATGTCCCGGCTAATCACTGCAGTATGTATAGAATGGAAGAACTGGAGACCTTGTCGCCCCAAAGAGAGTATGAAAACGTCGACGAATTAGATGATTCAGTGTTCCAAGATTCGGTTGAAACTGTGTCTGATGCTGCTTCTGTCTCCAAAGAATTGAATGCGCTGTGCAAGCAGGGCATCGAACAGTCTCGGTTTTTACATCAGGAAGAAGGCTTGCTTTCATTTTCTTGGTCGTCTTCGAGCTCCA
>NC_061834.1:18571893-18574393 GCF_019202785.1 Penaeus chinensis | reverse complement strand
AAATCAGGTACAAGCCCCAAATACCTTTTAAGGCCACCTTCGCATGCCACCTCCCCCTAGGCAGATCATACCGCCTGGCTCATATTTACGCAGGTGAGCCGTTCCCCTCGTAATGTACACATTTCCCCTCAGATATATCGTTACCGAACTCTCTCGGGAGCGCGCTTTTGCTCTCCAGACAACCATCTGGTATATCATAACTGCCCGTCTATTCGCGCCTGAAACTTCCCCTCTCACCTTTCTCGCTTGACACCTTGCTAACACCCTTTCCTTCCTCATTAACTCTTTCGAACTCTTTACGCCTCACTTTCAAATTACTTTTTTATATTCACAGTTATGATATGTCACGCACTTTGTAGTGTATTTTTAATAGTAGTAGTAGTAGTAGTAGTAGTAGTAGTAGTAGTAGTAAAAGTAATGGTAGTAGTAGTAGTGTTAGTAGTAGTAGTAGTAGTAGTATCAAAGGTACTCGAACATATGATCTGGTGGTGTCAGCTGACGTGATTTAAAGTGCCGTATGAATCCTATCCTGAGGCATTAATCTAAATCTTGTTAACATGTTCAAGATATAAATGGATGACAGCATTACAATAAGTAATGATAATAACATTGTTGATAATGATGATGACAGTGATGATAATGCTACTACTACTACTACTACTACTACTACTAGTATAATGATAATGATAATGATAATAATAATGATGATAATGATGATAATAATAATAATAAGGATAATAATAATGATGATAATAGTAATACTACTACTAATAATAATGATAATGATGATAATAATAATAATGTTAATGATAATAGTTATAATAATAACAATGATAATAATGATAATAACAATGATAACAATAAGATAATAATACAGATGATAATAAGTATGATATAAATGGTAATAATGATGATGACAGTAATTATGATAGTATTAATGATGATGACAGTAATTATGATAGTAATAATGATAATATTGATATATTGATTATTGTTGTAATTACTATTATTATTATTGTTATAATAATAATAACTGTAATACTAATAATTATGATAACTAATACAAGATAAGTAATATCCGTTATGAAGAATGAAACTGGTATGTGTTTTTATTGACAATGATAGTAATATGGATAATTGTAATGGTAAACGACAGTGATTAATGCCTTTAACACCTTCATTACCATAATGCTTATTGTGAAAATACCGAGAACAGTAACTTCAACATAACTGATAATGATGTCAGTAATATCGATAGAAGCTGAGATATAACAGCGTTAATCGCAATGAGGATAATGGCAGTGTAAAGATAGCAATGATGATAGTGAAGATAATGAATACAGTAAACATAATAACGATAATAATGACACTGATCACAATAAGAATAGTGTTATTTATTCTTCAAGATTATGTAATTCCCATGACAATAATAATAAAAGTAATACTTATATGAAATAATGACAGAGGACAATGATGACAGTCTAGAATAGCAACACCCACCGCAGTCACGATAGAAATAACAGCAATGACAATGATACAACTTCATCCTTTTTGCCAACGTCCACTGTGGTCCAAACCCCCCTCTTGTAGCCCCTATCCCTCCCCCTCTCGCCCCCCCCCCCCCTTTGCCTGACAGGTAGGGCGGCAGGTGAGCGAAGGGTCCAGTAATGACAGACCTTCCCTACCTTGTGGGTGGAGATGGCGTCTCGCTCCCCTTACTCTTGATAGTGAAGGAGTTTGAGCGATGAGAAGTGAGGTTGATTTCCGAAATAGGAAGTTCTGGAAACGAGGAAGTGAAGAGTTGCCATGAATGAAAGCCGATGGTTGCGGTTGACGTGACGTGGTGATGTACAGTGCACAAATGCCAGACGATGGTCGTGTCATAGAAAGGATTCCTGATTGACTGAAATTTGATGTTTTTGATACGGTTCTGGTGATGTAGTATATGTTATATCCTTTGCAACATTAATTTAAAGTTTACTGGCGTTGCGAATGGAAGAACAGTTATGAGGTTGTGTTATGTGAAATATGACATGCAGCTGCCTTTCACTTTTTCAACTACTTGGCTGCGATGTCATTAAAAAAATATATATATTATTTTTAATGAATCATCCACCTACCGAGTTAACAATGTTTGAAAATCTGAGGGATCTATTAAACTGAAAAAATACATCACTGATGTAGTTGATTATTTACCTGAACGTACTGTTGCTGCAGAAATAGAAATAAATTACGTGAGCAGTGATGATGATTGTGTCCTTGTTTTCAAGAGCCAAGTGATGAATTTCCCTGGTTTACTTTTTATGATTTAAAGAAAAAAAATAGAATATAGTAAATGCATTTCTCACAAAAAAAATATTTGGAACACTTTCAGCTCCTGCAATCACATATAACAAAGTTATATGTGATTATTCTTGGTCTTAAAGCAACATGGTCTTCACGCAGCAACGTAGATAAGTGGAAACAGTGAAAAGGAATCTAAATGCACTTGTTTGTTTAC
>NC_061834.1:18564393-18566893 GCF_019202785.1 Penaeus chinensis | reverse complement strand
TATTATAGTCACGTCGCCAGTCATAACTCGCTGCGTTACACCATCGCGCATAGGACTAGAATAGTCAGCGGCCTCTAACGTTTGTTGATCTTTTGAAATAGCTTGGAAACTGGATGGTCGATGGATGACTATCGATGACTAGTATTGTCTTGTTTCGCATGATACCACATGATGACACACTGAAATAATTATAGATGTATGGCTATTATTATTTGATTTCTGCACTTGATCTTGATCTTAGAAACTGGACCGTTGATGGGTGACTATTAACGACTATCAATCTGTTGTTTCACATGATAGCACGGTATGGGGTACTTTCATCTTCTCTTCTGTTGTTTCCCTGTGCGGCACGCAGCGAAACAGTAGCCAGATACTTAGCCTAACAGATGTTATCGCTTCGTGGTATTACCAGATACTGAATCGCGTGCCCTTGCCAGACGTGTGTCCTTTATTTTGTTCGACACAGGATCAATTCCTGGGTTAGATTTAGTCCCGTGTTTTAACCCTAGATACCTTACAGTTCCTCGGGAGATATTTGCTTTGTTATTCACTTTATGTATTTTTATCATTTTCCATTGTCTTGTCCTAAATGCAATGTTTAACATCACTAGAACTTCATCTTAGGTTAGCTACGTAGCACCCGTAATATCATCGACTCATTTACGCTCTTAGATCAGCTGCTTATGGTTAATTTTGTTGACATTATTGAAAGCAAAGCCTTGGACATGTCCGACTCTTCCGAAAACCGTGGATCATTCTTCTCGGCGACCTTGTATGCGAATATCTTCTCCGGTCTTCCGAAAGGGCGAAAGGGCTGAAATTAAACCACAGCTTCACCACCTCAGAGGTCTTTTGACAATGTTCTTTTCTCCACCTCACATTCCCTTGCCAAAATCCGACTCTTCTGAAATATGCGCTCTCGCACTTCAAATAAATCGCCAAAGTTCCCTTAGCTACAACTTCCATCACTGTCAAGGATATGCCACATTGTTCTTCACTTTATCAGTCACTCGAGTATGTCCCTCTTTCCCCGTTATGTTGCAGCAAATATTTACTTCACCTTTAAAAAGTCTAATAGCTTTGTCCCTCCCCTCCCCCTCCCGCCTTGCCGTCAAGCGTGTCACTGTCACGCAGGTAAAGAGGCTTTAGGCAGTAGTGAAACCTTGGCACTGATGCAGAAGGGCCAAAGATGGCATCCGCGAAAACCCAGCACCTGTTATTTCAAAGCGTCTGCCTATATATAGAAGCGTCATTCTAAATTTATGGTCCTTTAGAGACGTAATAACGAGACTGTAGTCACTACACAATTTGTGCTAAAGAGTTTCCTCGCATAAGTGACGAACATTTGTATGTCACCATCGACGCAGCCGTTGACACATGACGCTTTACATGACAGCTACACATGACTCACTCGCCTGCCTCCCGGTCTTCCACATTACGGACTCAACTCTACGGGACCTCAACACCGTGGTTGTTTGTAAATACTGAGAAAGATAATTTTGAGAATGGGATAAATAGAAAATTTAAATGAAGCTCTCGAGGTTAACAGAATGGTGGGTGATAGATAAACAACTTATTAAAAGGAATTTTTGGTCTCAGGGAATCTCTATTTTTAACTCATTTAGTAAACATTGTTTAGATTACATATGATCTGAGATATATCCAGTAATATTTTGAACTGGACATGTTACATAACTAAAACATTAGTCATTTTCACTCATAGAGAGCAGAAGAGAGACTATTTCAGACCAAAGTTTTTGGAGTAAAGAAATAGGGGTTTCTCAGAGTCTTAAGCAGGTATGTGACTTCTCGTTGTTTCCCGATGCAGGCAGAAAGGAGGTCGTGAGGTGGTGGCGGGCCCTCACTACACCACGACGGAGACGCAGAAGGCGGCGCAGCTCATCATCCACGGAGCCTCATCGCAAGACTCGGGCACCTACACGGCCGTCGTCACCAGGCCTGATGGCACGCAGGTAGGCTATTCGAGTGTCGTGGGGTTCTCATATGCCACGATTTTGAAAGGCTAGTTACCATTATCTTTTGACAGTGTCTGACCTGCTTAAAATTCAGTCAGTTAAAAGTTTCTATCCGGTAGACTAAAGATTTTTCTCGTCCTCATCCAGGCCAGGGCAGCGGTGGCTCTTGAGGTAGCCTCCACCGGATCTCAAATCAAGGTGGAGGCGCCCATCTTCGTTAGGACCCTCAGCGACCTGGCGGCGAAAGTGGGAACCCGCGTCCGCTTCCTGGTCGAACTGCGGCAAGCACACGATGTTAAGGTGAGATGCGGGGCTGATGGGCAAAAAAATTTGCTTTCAAGGCCAGATTTGTATCTAATGAACATACCCGTACAAAGTGAACTGAATAAATAATCTATAGAACGTTTATTTCATAAGAATAGAACATACGGTATAGAGTGATTTGAAGCCTTTCAACTGTAGGCCGTTGTGGCAACAATAGCATAATGTATTTTACCATAAATCAAGAGAAACACGATCTAGGT
>NC_061834.1:18536893-18561893 GCF_019202785.1 Penaeus chinensis | reverse complement strand
ATTCTGCAATTAAACAATGTAATATCATTGGTGTATATAATTCACAGGTAAATATTCGTGCATTGCGAAAAATTGCATGGGTGAGGCAAAATCAACGGCAGAGCTTACCCTTGAAGACATCAAGTCACACCTGAATGAGGAGGAGAAGGAGCAACTCCTAGCAACCAACATTCCACCTAGGTAGACATTTCGGTTTAGTATTTTTACCAAGACAACCCGACGACTTTTGTGGCAAACAATGAGAGACATTTAAGACTCCCTCGATTAATGAGAGTTACTTACGAGGTATTGTCTTCCCGCAGGTTCATCCAGGGCCTGAAGAGCCGAGACGTTAAGATCGGTGATCCCATAAGATTAACAGTACAAGGTGGGTTCTTTTTCCTCTGGTAAAGAGTTGAATAATGATGAATTAAGATGTCTTTTGTCGTTTTAGTAATTCGGTATATTTAATGATGAAACGTTTATTGTTTACAGTAACAGTAACGCCAGCCCCTGAAGTGACTTGGTATCACGAGGATGAGATCATAGTTGAATCGTCTAAGTATCATGTGTCTAAAGAGGATCCTGGCATTTTCCACTTGGATGTAGACAATCTGGAAGTGTCAGATCAGGTGAATACTTTCCCTCTGTTCCCCCTTTTTTCCTGTCATCTCTCTCTCTCTCTCTCTCTCTCTCTCTCTCTCTCTCTCTCTCTCTCTCTCTCTCTCTCTCTCTCTCTCTCTCTCTCTCTCTCTCTCTCTCTCTCAAGTAATGTATTCATATAAATGTAGTTTATAAAATGTTGGAATTATTTTTCGTTATTTTTCTCGCTCAATCAATATATCTATCTCTACCTCAAGCTTATTGATAGGTTAGTTCCCAAATAAATGTATTGAATGAAATACGGAAAATTGCAACGTGGTTCAAGAAATGTAAGAAATAGTCATTTGTTTTGTAGAAAATGTCTATTTACACAAAATCGTCACTGTTCCCAGGGAGAATGGAAGTGTCTGGCAAGCAACGACTATGGTCACAGCGTCACAGCATCCTCCGTTAAGCTGGTTATTCCAAGACATTACAAAAAGCCTGTGTTCCTCGAGCCCCTCCGGGCTGTACTATCGCAAGAGGGAACTGTGAATCTGGAGTGCAAGGTTAGAACATGACAACATGATATTTCCTGATCAACTTTCGCTTATTTTCACATTGCTGCAGGATCTAATTTTACCTTTTGAATAAGTTCTATCGTTTGATATAACCTATTACTCTCCTGCAGGTGATTGGTGTTCCTCAGCCAGTCCTTAAATGGTTCAAGGATGGCACAGAGCTCAAACCGGGTGACATCCATAGAATTATTAGCGGTGAAGACGGTACCTGCTGCCTTGGGACCTATACTTGTGAAGCTTATAATGTTATGGGTTCTGCTTCATCCTCTGCAGCTCTTCTTGGCTTCGAAGGTAAGTGGTTAGCTTAATATTGCAATACTTGATAACACTGCATTCGAGAGCTGACAAATATTATTTGTAGTTATTCTTGGACACTAATTGTACTGACAAATGTTATTTGTAACTATGTTCGAACAGATAAACTTATTCAGAAGGAGAGTGACAAGATGGCAGCTGCAATGGCATTAGCTGATGCACGGGGTATTGCAAGAAATCCATCTCTTTCGACCATCAATGAAGAACGTTCCTCGCAGATCTCAATTTACGAGTCGGCAGTGTCAGAGGCTTCGTGTGAGGACGAGAGGGCAGATATATCTGTAAGCATTGATGGTAGAGAAGTATCGCTCTCCCTCTACGAGACGCCAGATATATCTGAGGCAGAGGCTAGACAAATTGCAGAGATTTATGCGGATGAAATATCTGATCGTCTTTCAGGTAACACCATTTATTTTGTTTTTGTACTTATACCTAAGATCATACTTTCAGTAAGTTGAATTCTGTATTGTAATGCATTTAATAAAACCTATAAAATGTCGCATCCTTCTTTCAGCTCAAGAGGGCAATCAAGCAGAACTGCCTCCTCTTAGATTCACAAGAGAAACCTCTCGAAAGGGTCCACTTATCATGGAAGCAATGGTTATTGATGTAGAAAACCAAGCTTTCGATGAATACATGAGCATGTCTGATATAGTTTATGATGATGCACGAACAGAAGCTGATGTGGAAGAACTGTCAGCTATGGAAGCAGTAATGGTAGAGGAGCGCGAAGCACTCCGTTCCGACATTGCAGATTTGCCTGAGATGGAAGTATGGAATGAGGAACAGTTGTCTCCACAAACTGTATCCATGGAGGGCATGGGTGTTGCTCATATCAGCGAAAAGAACATAATGCAAGCTGACCTGCGTTCACTTAGTGAGCAAGGTATTAGTATGCTGCGCACACATGCAGAAGAAGGTCAAGTTCTTGGCAAGGGAGAAGCTGTCATAGCGGAAGAGCCTCATGTTATGAGTGCTGCAGCAAAATCTATCAAAACTGACAAAGGTCTTTGTGCCAAGGCAGACCGTAAAGATACCCCTGGCCTTGCTGTAGCCCAGGCTCAACAACAAGAGGTATTAACTGGCCTTGAGAAAATTAAGGATGAAAAAATCGATAAAAGACAAGCCAAGAGATCGATTGAGACTAGGGAAGCTATGACAACCGAAGAACAACAATTCCTCTCTGATACTGGTACATTGCCTGATGCTGCTGAGATCGGCAAAGAAAGTGAGCGATATCCAAGCTTTGTTACCCATGAAGCTGTTGCTGTTAGTTCTCGTGAAGCAATGGAACAAGCTAAATCTTTAGATTCAGAAGAACGACCTTCTAAGAAAGTAAAGAAAGCTGCTGTTAAGAAGACTCAGAAACCAGGTGAAGCTGCTGTCGTCCAGTCTCCTGAAGTATATGAAGGGGAAGCAAAACCGATTTCTGATAAACAAATTAAATCTGAACATGCTAAAGCGGTTCTTCAAGGGAAAGAAGGCCTCAAGGTCACCAGTGCTGAAGTCATGGAAGATGTAGCTAGTTTCCAAGGTCAGGGTACTCAAGCTCAACAAGCTCAGGTGAAGGAAGCCAGTCAGCATGAAGCTCTGGTTATGGAAGAAGCAGAAGTAGTGAGTGGAATGCCAAAGAGTTTGAAAGTGAAGCAACCTAAGGCACAGAAAGCAAAGGTGGTCAAAAAGACAGCAGCGGGGGTAGCTCAACAGGAAGCCCAGGAGTATTATACGGCTTCACAGGACCATCCACAATCCTCCCCAGCTGAAGAAACTGAAGCTGATGTAAGTGAATTCCATTCCATGTTAGAACCAATGCAACAGTCTGAGCACTATGGCTATGAACATGTTGAGGCATTTGAAGGAATTACGCCAGAGCAACAAAGAGCTATGCAATTAGACCCTAGTTATCGAGAAGCTGTAGCAGTTGCTATCAGAGAAGGTTACTTCCAAGCTGAGGACCTGTCACTCCTGAGTCCTGAGGAGACTCAAGCTCAACTTCACCAAACACTCCATGAGGCTATTGAAGGTTATGAGCAAATGGGAATGTCTGGAGATATCAGGGACATGCCTGATTACTTGCAAGGGGTGAGTGACAGAGCACAAATGTTAACTGATACCACAAGGGAAGCTGTTATGATTCAAGAAGCAGATGTAGACTATGCTAACCTCAATGTATTTAACAAAGAAGATATGTCACAAATGCTGACTGTTGCTGAGGAACGAAGTGGATCTCTAGTTGAATGTATAGTTGTACAAGAAGCTGATCTACAGTCTGAAGCTGCTATTGTATCTCAGCGGCCTGCTGCTCATCCTGAAAGAGCTGTGGCTGGCATTGTTGAAGGTGCAGGTGAGTCTGCCACAGTAGGTGAACCACCTTTAGTTGCAGAAATGTCTACAGGAAAGACAACTGGAGGAATGCAAAAAGTAACCGAACCTAGCGATAAAAAACGTCCAGCTGATGAACCAGTTTCTGATGAACAAAAGAAATTAGCTTCATCAGCTGACAAAGAATCCGAATCATCAGCAAAGAAAGTCAAACTTGATGAGAAAAAGCCACTTGATGAAAAAGATATAATTGCTGAAGCTCAAGTGGAAGGAGTAACTCTCACACCAGAGCAGATTCAGGCTCGGAAAGAAGAGCTTTTGGCACGAATGGAACACCTTCTCTCTGGAAAAGCTGAAGGAGAATTGTACAGGACACCTAGTAGTGAGTCACTAACAACAGAATCTTTAGAGAGTGAAGAACGTAAGCAAGTAAAAGTAATTGATAAGTCTTCCAAAAAGGGAACTCCTGGCCTCTCAGTGGATGGCAAGTTGGAAGAGGACAAGGCAAAGACTGTGTCAGAAAAGGAGACAGAAAAGAAAGAAAAAACAACGGATGTTCAAGATCAAGGTGAACAGCAGACTGAGAAGAAGAGAGGTCTATCACAGGAAAAGACTGAACCTCAAAAGAGAGGTCTGTCACAAGAAAAGACTGAGCCTCAAAAGAGAGGTCTGTCACAGGAAAAGACTGAGCCCAAAAAGAGAGGTGAATCTCAAGAGAAAATTGTATCACAGGAAAGAGGAGCATCACAAGAAAAATCTATAACCCAGAAGAGATCTGCTTCTCAGGAAAAGTCAGTCTCTGAAGCTGATGCTCCAAAGGAGGAAACTGGGTTCTTCAAAAGGCGGTTATCAAAAAAGAGAGGATCTTCAGCAGAAAAGACAAAGCCTGCAGATGGTACATTATCTCCCAAGAGAGGGTTGTCAAAAGAAAAATCTCCTCCTCAAATGAGAGATAGCTCACAAGAAAAGTCAATACATGATGAAAAGTCTGGATCACAAGACATAAGTGATAAGAAGGATAAACCAGAAGAAAAGAAAAAGAAGGGCTTTATGTCTGCATTAACTAGCAAAGTTTCTGAAATGAAGACTGCCATAACAAGCAAAGTCTCAGAAATCAAAACAGCTAAGGTGGAAGAAGCCGACCAAAAAGGAGAAACTGTTGAAAATTTGAAATCTGAAGACAAAGTAAATGAACAGACTGCCCACTCCGTTGTAAATAAAGACACAAAGGGACTTACTGTAGCAGAAGCTACCGAAATACACAGAGAAGAGGTAGCTGTTACCAGTCAACAAGATATTACCAAAGAATCCCAGAAAGCTGTCACAAGTGTAGTTTCGGACACAGAGATGCTCACTGCCGATCAACAGATTGTACAAGCTAAAGAAGACTTAACTAAGCAGAGTGCACCAGAATCAGTAGAAGAGGAGCTAGCTAGGAAGAGAAAAGAACTTTTGTTGAAAAAACAAGAACTTTTAGCAAAACAGTTAGCTGCAATGAAAGTTCGTGAGACAAGTGAAGAACCTACTAGTGAACTAACTTCCACTAGTGAAATTAGTGCTGATTCTGCAAGTGAGATAGAGAGTGTCCTTGAAATGAAGGAGCCTAAGATATCTGGAAAAGCTGCCATTGGTCAAGTGAGTATCTCTGTGAAAGATGAATCAGCAAAGTCTGATGTAGAAAAGAAAATAAGTCAGATTGACAGTAATGCTCAGGCATATGTAGAGAGTACCACATCCTCTGATGCAACTCTGTCAATTAAGAGGAAAGAAAGGGCAAATGAGACAGGTGAAGAATCAGTTAACCTGAGTATAGACCTAAGCTCACCCTCAGGCCTTCAAGAAAAACTTAGTGAGATTGAAACATCATTGAGAGAAGTCGAAATGAAACTCCAAAAAGAAGGTGGCCTTGTAGAAGCTACATCAGTAGAGGAAATTAACGTCTCCGAGGGTATCGTAGACCTGAAAGTACAGGACGGAAAGAAAGTCAGCGTAAAGAAGGGAAGTTTAAAACTGGAAGAAAGGTTCTGAGGAAACTGCAGTAAGTGAGAAGAGGGGCATAGCTACATCTGAAGATCTGAAAGCCAAAACACAGTCTGCAATTGTTTCAGAGGAAGCAGATAAAAAGACAAAGGAAAATGAAGACGCAAAGAAGGCTCTCAAGGTTGATGCAGAAACAAAGAAAGAGGCTGAGGTTGATACAATAACCAAGAAAAAGACAGAGGTTGATACCAAAGCAAAGAAAGAATCTGAAGTTGATAGCAAGACAAGAGATGCTGAACCTGCTACCAAGGTAAAGGAGGAAGAGGTCGATTCTAAACCAAAGAAGGAAGCAGAGGTTGATGCCAAGGGAAAGAAAGAAGCTGAAGTTGGTATTAAAGCAAAGAAAGGAATTGACATTGATACCAAAGGAAAGAAAGATGATGAGGTTGATTCCAAGGCAAAGAAGGAGGCTGAGGTGGACGCCAAAGCAAAGATGGGAGTACAGGTTGATATCAAAGCGAAGGAGACTGAGATTGACACCATGGCAAAGAAAGAGGCTGAGGCCAAGGCTGAGGTTGATACCAAGGCAAAGAAAGAGACTGAGGTTGATACCAAGGCTAAGAAAGAGGCTGAAGCGAAGGCTGAGGTAGATACCAAGGCAAAGAAAGAGACTGAGGCTGATACCAAGGCTAAGAAAGAGGCTGAAGCCAAGGCTGAGGTAGATACCAAGGCAAAGAAAGAGACTGAGGTTGATACCAAGGCAAAGAAAGAGGCTGAGGTTGATACCAAGGCTAAGAAAGAGGCTGAAACCAAGGCTGAGGTTGATACCAAGGCAAAGAAAGAGGCTGAGGTTGATACCAAGGCTAAGAAAGAGGCTGAAGCCAAGGCTGAGGTTGATACCAAGGCAAAGAAAGAGGCTGAGGTTGATACCAAGGCAAAGAAAGAGGCTGAGGTTGATACCAAGGCAAAGAAAGAGGCTGAGGTTGATACCAAGACAAAGAAAGAGGCTGTTGTTGATACCAAGGCGAAGAAAGAGGCCGAGGCTGATACCAAGGCAAAGAAAGAGGCTGAGGCTGATACCAAGGCAAAGAAAGAGGCTGAAGCTGATACCAAGGCAAAAAAAGAGGCTGAGGTTGATACCAAAGCAAAGAAAGAGGCCGAGGTTGATACCAAGGCAAAGAAAGAGGCCGAGGTTGATACCAAGTCAAAGAAAGAGGCTGAGGCTGATACCAAGGCAAAGAAAGAGGCTGAGGCTGATACCAAGGCAAAGAAAGAGGCTGTTGTTGATACCAAGGCAAAGAAAGAGGCTGAGGCTGATACCAAGGCAAAGAAAGAGGCTGAGGCTGATACCAAGGCAAAGAAAGAGGCTGAGGCTGATACCAAGGCAAAGAAAGAGGCTGAGGCTGATACCAAGGCAAAGAAAGAGGCCGAGGTTGATACCAAGGCGAAGAAAGAGGCTGAGGCTGATACCAAGGCAAAGAAAGAGGCTGAGGCTGATACCAAGGCAAAGAAAGAGGCTGAGGCTGATACCAAGGCAAAGAAAGAGGCTGAGGCTGATACCAAGGCAAAGAAAGAGGCTGAGGCTGATACCAAGGCAAAGAAAGAGGCTGAGGCTGATACCAAGGCAAAGAAAGAGGCTGAGGCTGATACCAAGGCAAAGAAAGAGGCTGAGGCTGATACCAAGGCAAAGAAAGAGGCTGAGGCTGATACCAAGGCAAAGAAAGAGGCTGAGGCTGATACCAAGGCAAAGAAAGAGGCTGAGGCTGATACCAAGGCAAAGAAAGAGGCTGAGGCTGATACCAAGGCAAAGAAAGAGGCTGAGGCTGATACCAAGGCAAAGAAAGAGGCTGAGGCTGATACCAAGGCAAAGAAAGAGGCTGAGGCTGATACCAAGGCAAAGAAAGAGGCCGAGGCTGATACCAAGGCAAAGAAAGAGGCTGAGGCTGATACCAAGGCAAAGAAAGGGGCTGAGGCTGATACCAAGGCAAAGAAAGAGGCTGAGGCTGATACCAAGGCAAAGAAAGAGGCTGAGGCTGATACCAAGGCAAAGAAAGAGGCTGAGCCTGATACCAAGGCAAAGAAAGAGGCTGAGGCCAAGGCTGAGGCTGATACCAAGGCAAAGAAAGAGGCTGAGGCCAAGGCTGAGGCTGATACCAAGGCAAAGAAAGAGGCTGAGGCCAAGGCTGAGGCTGATACCAAGGCAAAGAAAGAGGCTGAGGCTGAGGCTGATACCAAGGCAAAGAAAGAGGCTGAGGCTGATACCAAGGCAAAGAAAGAGGCTGAGGCCAAGGCTGAGGCTGATACCAAGGCAAAGAAAGAGGCTGAGGCTGATACCAAGGCAAAGAAAGAGGCTGAGGCCAAGGCTGATGCTGATACCAAGGCAAAGAAAGAGGCTGAGGCTGATACTAAGGCAAAGAAAGAGGCTGAGGCTGATACCAAGGCAAAGAAAGAGGCTGAGGCTGATACCAAGGCAAAGAAAGAGGCCGAGGCTGATACCAAGGCAAAGAAAGAGGCCGAGGCTGATACCAAGGCGAAGAAAGAGGCTGAGGCTGATACCAAGGCAAAGAAAGAGGCTGAGGCTGATACCAAGGCAAAGAAAGAGGCTGAGGCTGATACCAAGGCAAAGAAAGAGGCTGAGGCTGATACCAAGGCGAAGAAAGAGGCTGAGGCTGATACCAAGGCAAAGAGAGGGTCTGAAGCTGATATCAAAGCAAAGGAAGCCGCAGAAGCTGATACCAAAGCTACGAAGGAGGCAGAGGCTGACGCTAAAGCGAAGAAAGAAGCCGAACAAGGATGCCAGAGACGAGAAAGCTAAATCCCCAGCAGCCAAAGAGCGGAAGAGGTCCAGCCTGAAAGAAGACGACACTAAAGCTCTAAAGGAAAGAGAAGGAGAGCAGCTCCGGAAGGAGGATGCCAAGAAAGCCAAGTCTCCTGAGCTGAAGGATGGAAGGAAACCCAGCATGAAGGATGAGGATGGTTTAGCTGTAGATAAAATCCCCTCAAAGGATGAAGCAAGAAAGGCAAAATCACCAGAAAAGATAGAAAAGAAGAGATCCAGTCTCAAAGATGGTGATAAAGAAGAGAAAGTCATATCCAGTGAGGAAGCCAAGAAAGCCAAGTCTCCAGAACCCAAAGAAAGAAAAAGGTCCAGCCTTAAAGAAGGTGATGCCAAAGCCGTTCGTGAAGCAGAAGCTAAAGTCATCTCCAAAGATGAAGCGAAGAAATCAAAATCTCCAGAGGCTTTGGAGAGAAAGCGGTCAAGCCTAAAAGAAGTCGACACCAAGGTGGCAAAGGCCAAGGAAGAGGAGAAGGCCAAATCTCCTGAACCTAAGGAAAGGAAGCGGTCCAGCATAAAGGAAGCAGATGCTGCCAAAGTAAAGGAAACCAAATCACCCGAACCTCCGGCTAGGAAGAGGTCTAGTCTGAAGGACGCTGATGTTAAGGTTGCCAAAGAGGCGGCGGATGAGCCAGGAAAAGCAAAGTCACCAGAGCCCAAACCCAGAAAGCGTTCCAGTATCAAGGACGAGGAGAAGACGAGAGCAAAGTCTCCCGGAAAGAGAGCCAGCCTGAAGGAAAGCGAAACCGAAGCCGCCAAGCACAAGTCTCCAGAAGCACCAGAGAGAAGGAGGAAGTCGAGAGAGGCCAGTGAAGACATCACAGCTGCTAGAGGGTCTGAGCTCAGGAAACAGGAGGAAATACTGAAGGGAGAAAATGACGAGGTGCAAGCGAGACGCGCCGCCCAAGAGAAGATGAGAAGGGAGGAAGAGAAGTTACTTGAGATGCAAGAGGAAGAGCGATCCAGGAGAGAGAGTGAGATGCGCAAATCAGAGATCGAGAGGCTAAATAAAGAAGAGAAGGAAATAGCTGAAAGGAGGAGAAGAAGAAAGGAAGAGGAAGAAAAGGAAAGGATTGAAAAACTAGATAGGCTAAAGAAGGAAGAACAAGAAAAAATAGAAAGACTGAAAAAGCAGAGGGAAGAGCAAGAGAGGTACTGGAAAGAAGAACAAGAACAATTTGAAAAGGAAGAAGCAGAAAGGAAAAAGAAACTCGAAAAGAGAAAAGAGGAACTGGAAAAACAGAGGAAAGAAGAAGAAGAGCGTATTAATAGAGAAGACGCCGAGAGACGAGAAAAGAAGAGACTAAAGCGGTTAGAAGAAGAAAAGGCTATGAAAGAACAAGAGGAAAAGTTCCTCAGGGAAGAAATGGAGAGAAGAGAGAGAAGACGAAAGATGAAAGAAGAAGAAGAGAAGGAGAACAAGAGAAGGGAAGAGGAGAGACGAATGAAGTTGGAGGTGGAAAGAGAAGAAAAGAAGAAAAAGAAGCAACTGGAACGGGAAGAAGAGGAACGCATGCTCAAAGAAGAAGAGGAACGTAGACTGGAAAGGAGGAGAAAGAGGGAAGAACAAGACAGGCTTATTGCCGAGGAAGACGCAAAGAGGGAGGCTGCATTCAAAAAGAAATTGGAAGAGGAGAAGAAGAGGCTCGAAGAAGAACTCCGTGGTCGTGAGGAGATGAAGAGAAAGAGAGAGGAGGAGTTGCGATTGCAGGGAGAAGAGTTCCTCAAAAAGGTATGCAAATGATGTGAGACAGACAGGTAGATCGCACGTCATATTGTGTGTTTGTCTTTTGGTTGACTGTAGCTCAGTTGTTGCTTCTATGGCCATATGCTATAAATAACCCCACTTTTAATTGTGTTAAGTTATGCACTAATGTTCATCATCCCATAGGAAGAGGAACGTCGTCGGAAGCGTATGGACGAACGAAAACGTATGCAAGAGGAAGAGGAACAAGAGCACCGAGTGTCCGAGGAACGCCGAAAGGCCGAGCGAACTCAGAGGAAGATTGAATACTCTGAGAAAGAGCTCATTGATGTCGATAGATACGGCTCCTTGGACCGTCGATCTCGGACTCAGACTCCAGATGTAAGTCGTTGCAAAGATGCCTACGTGGTGTGGTTTCTGATCATTTGTGTAAATTCGAATCCACACGAGTTTGTTTTTTCTATCATATAGCTTTAAGCTAAACTTTTATTTATCTTGATTTTGTTCTCCAGATGGGCCGAGGTCGCGACCCCAAGAGAAGACCGAAGTTCAGCACGAGGCTCCAGGACCGCCAGGCTGTGAAGGGATGCCGAGTCCGCCTGACCTGCAATATCATATATACACCAGAGGAAGAACCCCCGGAGATTGAGTGGTTCAAGGGAGGTTTCCCTATCAGAGATGATGAGAGAATTAAGGTGAGTGTGATTCTCTTGAAAAAGACAGCTTGTCTTGTTTTACTTGTAGCCTATACACACACACACACACACACACACACACACACACACACACACACACACACACACACACACACACACACACACATATATATATATATATATATATATATATATATATATAAATATATACACGTGTGTGTGTGTGTGTGTGTGTGTGCGCGTGCGTGTGTGTGTGTGTTTGTGTGTTTGTGTGTGTGTGTGTGTGTGTGTGTGTGTGTGTGTGTGTGTGTGTGTGTGTGTGTGTGTGTGTACATGTATATACATGAAACTTCAAAATATATTTTCACAAAATTGGCTTCAGAAGACTATGAAGAACCAACAAAGATGTAAGACTATATATAGTTCTTCCAAGGGCATTACATACCAATTATCATTACTTGCAGATATCCTACTATGAAGGCGTGGCGTCCTTAGAGGTATTGAATGCTAGTCGCTTTGACTGCGGCGAGTACACATGCACAGCTAAAAATCGCCATGGGCGCGTCTCCACCACGTGCGATCTGAGGGTGAAGGGTGAGGACGAACAAAAGCCTAGCCCGCCCACCTTCACTACTAGCCTCAGAGGTAAACATTGTGTTTTTGTAACAGAGGAAACAAGGCAGTTTCATGTAAACAATAAGATTGCATACAGACTGATTAATATTAGATAAATTTCACATAAACAGGAACAATAAATAGATAGATATGTAGATAGATAGATATGTCGGTAGGTAGAGAGACAGAGAGACAGTTAGCCAGACAAATAGATAGACAGACAGACAAACAGACAAATGGATAAATTAATTGACAGGAAGATTTTCTGATCATGCATTGGGAAGTAAACCCTACGTCCCTTTCCAGATCGTTTCGTGATTGAGGACGACCAGTTGGTCTTGTCCTGCCACGTGATAGGCTTCCCCCTGCCAAAGATCACATGGCTGAAGGACGCAGACAAATTACCTGCTTCCCCACGCTTCCAGACTTCCATTTCGGAGGAAGGAGTCTGTAAGTACTGTGTTGGTGACTTTGAGATATAATTTTGTACATTTTTATTGATTCATGATAGAAATAACGGTCCTGTAAATTGTACACAGAAGCGTATCCACGTTCAAATATGGTTTCATTATTTTGTTTATATTACGAAAAAACGTTGAAATGACTACCAATGTGATTCCTCTCATCAAAAGCAGTGCTGAATGTTGTCAGCAAAAAAAAAAAAAAAAAAAAAAAAAAAAAAAAGTAAAACGTGACGCATTACATTTATGTCGGGGTAATGAGTGCTAGTATTGACTGTTTTAAGTACAATTCGAAAGTAACGTAGGTCATCGTTATATGACTATGAAGCCTCAGCAAGTAATATGCCGTGTTAATTTGAATCAGAACAGTTTTGACTTCGTGAAGGTATCAAGTGTTATTTGAACTTAGCAAAAACTTCACCATGTTTTTTTGGTGAATGCATATAGTATATTATTGTTTCGATATCTATTTACGATAAGTTTTGTACGTTATCATACCAGTAAAACAAAACACCTTAGAATTCTCCATTATTTATCATCATAGATAATTCATAATTCGTGTTCATTTAACATTTTAGCATTCATTTTCTGTAGTAGTGTATCAACTAACGTATATTACGTGTCCCTTCAGGTAAACTAATCATCACATCTCCACGAGGAGCAGACTCAGGCACTTACACTTGCCATGCTGAAAACCGCGTTTATCGCGATGAAATTTCGGCAAATATACAAGTTCAGGGTGAGTGTCTCTTCGTTTTCTTTGTATCCACATAACAGAAAGTGAAATATAAGGCTGATTGGAGAGGGTAGACTCATGAATAGTGTTTGGAATAACTTAGCTGGTGATTATTTTATTCGACATTACGCAATGTCCTCGGAGTTGCTATTATAGTCTATACTTGCATAAGTTTTATCTCAGATATAGTTAAGCAGCAGTACTCTAAATTGGCTAATCAATAAAGGCTCAAATCCGTATTTGTACTGGGTAATGCATAAATTATATGTACCACTAGTTAAACACTGAGTTGTAGAACTTTACAGTAGGGAGAGCTATATCAGGTTTATATATTTTCTGATTATACAGCTACATGGACTGATGTCAGAAAGAGAAATGTTTAGAAGTTAACAGTATACTTACTGATCTTGCCCCTAATCATAAAATGGGTTATGTGTGTGTCAGATGGCGTATGTTCAATGTTACAATATATTCATGGTGTTTAAAGTATCAGCTCGGTGTAATATTACGTTAAAACTAGCGGTATGCTGTGAAAAAAATGATAATTAATCACTGACACAGTAACATCATATATATATATATATATATATATATATATATATATATATATATATATATATATGTATATATATATATAATATATATATATATATGTATATATATATGTGTGTGTATATATATATATATATATATATATATATATATATATATATATATATATATGCTCGTGTATGGGTTTTTATAGTTTATGTACATATACATGTAGGTAGATAGATAAACAGACAGAGAGGCAGAGAGAAAGATAGATAGAGAAATAAACAGATAGACAGCTAAATACATATTGTGTGTTCCCCTATCAATACACACATGCATACGTACTCATTGGTCTTTTAGGGTTTATTCGAGTATTCCGGAAAAAAGTTATGAAACTATTTTGAGAACTGCTGCTTCAAATGACTATTGTAAACATAATAATTATAGGTTTTATGACTAATCACTTTTTATCAGTGTATTTTTATATTGATTTTTTATGCTTACGATTTTTATTGACTTCACAGCTCTCATGGAAAGAGAACGTAAGTAAAATACGCGTTATAAGAACATTTTCTTTATTTCCTTACGTTGCTGCAATCCTCCCAGTCCTCTAGTTATTTTATTTCGGCGTAATGTTTCTCCTTACCCCATCAGCCATGCTACCATGTCCTTTATTCAGTTCTTTATCAGTTCTTCAGTACCATACTTCAGGTTTTTTATTCATCCATTTTCATAGTTCTTTGATAACACCTTTCTACGAAAAACGTCAGAGGTCAATCATCATCTTATAATATGACCTTTAACAGAGGTGACCATAAAGGTTATGTGTAATTTTCAGGATCACGTCGTATTCCTCACAATCATTACACTCATATTACTTCAAAAGCATCATCAGAAATTACTCATTATCATGTAATACACTTTTATTAGGTAAAGGTGCCTTACAATGTCACTATCATGGCATCACCATATTCACTGTTATTTTTTCCAGCCTTTTGAGGTATTTTTTTCCATTCACGGAATGCTTTTTTACCTCTCTGGATTTTTTTCTTTTGCCCTCCCCCATTCCCTTCCGACTTCGTGTGTACTACCCTTGAAATGAATATTTATGTTTCCCTAAAATGCTTTTTTTTGTTCATATTCTCGATTTGCTTGTCTTTTTCTCGAAATATATGAATGTTCTCTTCCATTTTCCACTTTTGGTATATATGCCTGCAGATTGTATTATATTTCTCTTTACACTTTGTGTATGTAAATTCTTCGCATTTCAGCATTTGAATATGCATCGTAATTGTTTTCTTGTTTAGAACCCAATCATTCAATTTGATAAGACATGAGCATATTATCTTACGGAAGTCGAATTCAAAATGATTTATTCTCATTATGAGAAGGCTTGATATCTTCATAGGTAAATAAAAGATCTTTGCAAATCCTAGTCTAAAACTCCATTTCAATAGAACAGATATGTCCTGATAGCCGTGTTCCGTTATGGGGCGTGGGAGAAGTGGCCACGAGCTTAAATAACAAGATTTGGTCCTTACAGGAAGCAGCGACGGCCGGCCAGACGACAGCGAGGTGCCGAGGTTCATCAGCGAGCTGTGTGACCAATACGTTGAGGAAAATGGCACGCTCACGCTCCAGGTCGATATAGCAGGTTCGTCGTTACGGCTAGAACTTACCTTTGGGCAGAAGGCTCCTGTGATTTTGTTTTAGGATAATGGTTTAATGATGAGTGTCCTCATTATTATGAAAATTGTTGATCGATATTACTCTATACTGTTTGTTTTTTTTTGTCACTGAAAAAAAATATTATGACAAGTCTTCCGTCAGTAGTTTCCAAGTGTTACTCATTATGTTTTCAGAGATAATGGGATAAAGGTGTGTCAGTGAACCTAACTGCCATGGCTTTAGCTCACTACATATGCTCTGCGATGTTTTATGATACTCAGTGATTTTGTTATTGAATAGATATGATTGAGTAAATTTATGAAAAGACCCTGGATCGGAAGAGGAAGATTTATTTTTCTTGTGTTACTCGTGATGCAGTAAATAAAAGCTGTTGTGCTGACGTTTGTGCATGTCAGGCAATGAAGATAGGAGATTAACTGGCTGCAACAGTTTCTGCGACGGTGACGTAAATACAACGAATACCCGTGGACTTTGCGTTCCCAAATGCCTTACTTCTTCTTGGTTTAATTTTAGGGTCCCCTCAACCGGAAGTGTTGTGGCTGTTTAACGGCCGGTCCCTACATCCTTCCGGCAAATTCAGGATCTCTTCTACGGGCCACAACCATACCCTCACCGTTTTCCAGGTCACAAGCAAAGACCTAGGTACTTACTCCTGTAGGATTACAAACAAGTAAGTACTTTTGACGCCAATGACACATAGTAACAAGTTCTCATCTGTTTACAGTATATCATAGACAAACATTATGATTTTAGTAAATTCTGAGGCTAGTTCCGTTCTCTCCGGCACTACTGTAACTCGAGCTCCCTATTGTACCTTAGATATGGCTACGCGTATACCTTGAGTACAGTGAGCTTCGGGAGGCCGAGGCCCCGTCACGGCTTGGCAACCCTGGATGCTGACCTCGAACTGCGGGCGCCGGTATTCATCAGCCGCCCAGAGAGCATGGTCACAGTATTCAGGGATGAGGAAATCACTTTGACATGCACTGTTCATGGCGAACCTACTCCTAGGGGTAAGGACTCTCTCTCTCTCTCTCTCTCTCTCTCTCTCTCTCTCTCTCTCTCTCTCTCTCTCTCTCTCTCTCTCTCTCTCTCTCTCTCTCTCTCTCTCTCTCTCTCTCTCTCTCTCTCTTACACGTGCATAGAAATCATTAGCCTTAGTATTTTTATAATTTGATGTACATGAGGAATTCCCAAAAACGTTTAACGCAATTATCTTCCAACAGTATCGTGGCTTAAGGGCACCTATGACGTATCAAACACCACGCGTGCTCATAAGACAGTAAAGGAGAACACACACACCCTCGTAATCCGTGGCGCGCAGTTCACAGATTCCGGAACATACACTGTGGAGGCCAAAAACTCCCAGGGCACCGTCAGGGCCTACGCTAGTGTCAAGGTGGGTTGCCTGCCAGGCTTTCGTGTTAGTGCGTTCTTCTTGTGAGTTTTTTTCTAAGAATTAAATGTTTTATTATTACCTGTTATCCTGCCATGCTCATGATATTCAGAAATGTACTTGAGAAGATCAGGAGATAGTTTTGATATCACATCAGTATGTAGATAAAATGGCAAAATTTAATGGAAGTTCTCATCTAATACAGAACAGAATGTAGTATAACGCGTGGTGTATCTTTCTGAATTACTATATTAAGTCTCCCCTTTCAGGTACGCGAGCTGTACAGGTCCCGCAGCTACTCTCCACGTGGCAGGGAAGAGAGGCATCCAATCAAGTTTGAGATTCCGGAGAGAAGAACTTCAGGCAGATTCATCAGAGGTCAGACGCTCGTCCTGTAGTTGCTGGTCCCGTAGATCCTAGTCCTTGTTTACTTTATTTAAGCTTTTAGTATAGTGATATCTTTTTGAAATGCTTTGGAAAGCAATGGGAAGTATACATTGCTGCTGTTATCATTCTGGGAGGGATGGTAATGTTACCATGAGAAGCAACATCAGAACAGAATTATAAAGTGGCTTAGCATAGGAACAAAAGATGGTTTAGTTAGAAATAAGAAAATTGTATTAGCCATAGTCATTCAAAGCTCATATGCATCTGACATTGTTAAGTTCCTCTCAGATGTGCCAGGAAAGATAGCCGCTCCCAACGCCACAGACATTGGCAAGACGTGGGTGTCACTCAGCTGGGGGAGACCCGAGCAGTCAGGCGGCGCCCCCGTCACCGCCTACAAGGTCGAGTCTTGGATTCTGGGCGAAGAGGCTCGCTGGACAGATGTGAGTGCGACTTCTTGTTCCTTTCAGATTTCTCCATCGTGGACTGAGTTTGAACTGTTTAAGTTTGAGACATCGTGTCGATTTAATATTTAGACGTGAATTCTTATTATATATTCTGTGCAGCTGGGTGTTTCGCCAATCCCCTCCTTCGATGTTTACAATCTAAAAACGGATCGTGAGTATCTGTTCCGAGTGACCCCGAGGAACAAGTACGGCTGGGGCGAACCCGTCATGACTCCCAGGCCCGTGCGGGTCGGCAGGAAAATTGAGACCCCGACCCTCCCTCGCTCACTCCCGTCGCAAGTCCGCGCAATGCCCGGCGGCAACATCTGTCTGGATGCTCAGGTATTCGACGGTGATGGTTTCACGAAAAACAATGCTTGCTACTGAGAAACCAAGATTTTCGTTGAAATATGTGTTGATTCTGAATCAGATGAATGTTCCATTGTGAATAACAAACTATGCAGTCATACAGTAGATTCGTTCTGTGTGAAAATTGCCTACATTTCGTAAATTGTACCTTATTCACCGCGGATATTCCCACGCTATTTTCTTACATATGTTAAAGTGCACCCACTCCTGCCTGCAGGTGACGGGAGAGCCCATGCCTGACGTCCGCTGGTACAAGGACGGTGCCTGCATCGACATCAACCGCTACCCGAGGTTCTCCTCGTTCTCTTCCGAGGGATCGGTAAGTGTTGCTCTTGCTTAACGTCGAGTTTGTCCTTCTTACGTAGATCTGATATGAATTTCGAAGGGAAGTTTTGATTTTGTGATATTGTGGAAGAAGTATGATATTTAAATGTTATATCTTTTGAATTGATTACAGTAAGTATCCTTTTTTTCTTGTAATGGATAGTTTGTAATTTATCTTTTTATGTAATTGTTTTAGGGTTTTTAAAGGCCTTTCGCCTACATAATTTTCACTAACTGTAAGAGTATTGAACGCGTCTATGCAATGATTCTATTTTCTTTGCCTCACGTTTAATTGTTCCTGTTTCCAAGTGCCAAAAATTAAGTCAGATAGTGACTTTTTGTTTAACATTTACACATTTCCGTGTAATGTTTAAATATTTGTGTTGATGGTTTAGCTTTGTAGTGCTAACTGAAGTAAGAACATTTGATACGAGAGTAAATTAGTCAACCTCTGAACATTTGAAATGATTTCATATTTCTTGAATGGATTCGTACCTGATAATGATCCCTTACCACTTGCATTTAGCAGAAGGATTTTTAATATTTGCATCAAGTTAACAGTGTTTCATTAATTTGGACACGATTGTAGCTGTAGTATTGTAGAATTAGTGTTTTGGGAATTATTTTAATCGTTTTAAAACATACAATTACGAAAAAATCATGAAATACTGGTCTTTCTTGGGTTTGGTTTAGTTGCCCCTCTATTGATGACATCAGAGTACCATGAATGGAAGAGGTCCATGGTTATACGACACATGATGACGTCATATATAGTACTCTGGTATTCATCAACTGTCCTTTGATATGAATGGCTGGTCCTAATTCAGCAAAGCATGTAACTGCATCAAGGTTATGCATATTAAAAGAAACGGATATTTCTTTTTTCAAGCACTCATTTTTACTGATGTCGTATTTTGTTTCTTTTTGAAAAGACATCATTTTTAATTGTTTTGAAAATTGAATATCTTATCTTTGGTGGTAACTAATGTTTTGGGCAATCCCCTTTGGCAGATGCACAACATCTATGGTTTAGTGACCAAGGTAGAGTGAACAAGCACATGGCATGCCAGTGTGATGCTTGGTATACTAACGTGCGGTTATATCTTTGACACATAAGTTAACAAATCATTAATCGTTTTTATCATAAGGCCTTGCGACTTCCTGATATGGTCCAGTACCGAAGCGCTTAAATATTTATTTATGATTACTTTTCTGTAACATGATGGAATACTCATTTTTCTTTGTTTGATCTATGCTTATTTGATCTTCCTATTTTTCATGTTATCTAAGTGTAGATTTGTATAGGTAAGTTTTAACAATGTTGCTTTTATTATCATTTTATGACAAATGATTAGTTGATTCCCAGGTGTTCAGATTATGATCCTTATGATTCTTTTAATTTTTAAAGTGTTGTAACAAAGTTATTATTTGCTTTATTGTATGTTTTTTTTCATTAAGCATTGCTGTATAATCTTATATGTGTTTACTAAAACAATGTTCTAATTGAACATCGCAATACAGTTACACTGCGAAATTTTATAAATATTCCAGGAAAAGGATTTTCAAGTGCCTCTCTAATGTACGTTTGCATCTGTAAAGTAATTGTAGATATGTCATGTTTACATATGACGTTAAATAATTACAGCTATGATAAGTTATATGAGGTAAAAAGAGGAACTGCTAGAGAAGACTCCAGTCCCGTCCTTTGCATAGCTGATTTTTAAGAAGACGTGACGTACCATGCACTGACATATACAAGTAAACTCTGTTGCATGTGGAACAGCACAGTCCACCCGCCATTACAGAAACGCTAATCCATCCCCTGTCGACCCCACGCGTAGGTGTCGCTGATGATCGAGGACCTGCACTGGGAGGACGAAGGCAAGTACGAACTGGAGGTACAGAACCCCGGCGGCCGAGTCACCTCCTTCACCAGGGTCGCCACCACCACCGACTGCTCCGTTCTCGAGGCGCAGGACAAGATTAATAGGTGAGGGACATGTTTCTTCTCCCGTTTGATTTCTCTCTCGGCATTTCTCTCTCTCTCTCTCTCTCTCTCTCTCTCTCTCTCTCTCTCTCTCTCTCTCTCTCTCTCTCTCTCTCTCTCTCTCTCTCTCTCTCTCTCTTCCTCTCTCTCTCTCTCTCACCCACTTCCACTTATCAACTAATAGAATACGAAACAACCAGATTCCTTCTGTAGATCTAACCTCCGCCCATCACTTCCGTCGCAGAAACCTGGTCGCGCTGTCTCAGATGGAGTCCGTGCCCACCATGGCGCCGCAGTTCACCATGCGGCTGAGGGATCGCCGCGTCCAAGTGGGCTTCCCCGTGCGCCTCACTTGCCAGATCGTCGGCATCCCCAAACCCGTCATCACGTGGTACAAGGAAGGCGTCATCATGAGTCCCGATGGTGAGTTTGTGTGCAGGGTTGCGTAAGGAAACAGTTCGATTTGTATGTTTCAAGAAGCAGTAAGTTTTTTGTTTTTTTTATATATATTTAAGGAATGGCACCGTTTTTTTTTTTTGGAAAATAAAGAGTAAATGAGTGAAAAGATAGATAAAAGGTAGCCTCACTTGTTGCTCATGATTCCTGTCTTTCCCACCAGACTCCCATACCATGTGGCAAGAGGACGGACATTTCTACACTCTTGAGATCTCTAATTCCACACACGACGACGCTGCTGTCTATTCCGTGCGCGCTGCTAATCCTTACGGTTCCGTAATGTGCCGCTGCCGCCTCGTCGTGGATTCTGGCCTTACGTAAGGAATAAATCTCGATTTTTTGCGTTTAACGTAGTAACACCCCCCTAATAATGTTGCGATAAAGTCACACTGAATATGGCTTTTATGCAAGAACAAGATGTGGAATTACTCTTAAGCTGCTACTCCACCATGCAAGATGCGCAACACTTCCCTTTTCGTTCTGTAAGATGAAGAATAAAACCCAACATAATCTTCCCCGCAGGTCGTACATCTCACCAATGTTCTTACGCGAACTGGAGGACCAAAGCGTGCGCGAGGGATCGACCATCACTCTCCAGACCGTGATCGAGGCATATCCGACCATCGGGGTCGTATGGTACGTCACGGGCGCGGCGCGGGCGGGTTGGGCATGGATGGGGGGGGGGGGTGTTTGTGTGAGCACACACACACACACACACACACGCTCGCGCACGCACACGCACACGCACACGCACACGTACACGCACACGCACACGTACACGTACACGCACACGCACACGCACACGCACACGCACACGCACACGCACACGCACACGCACACGCACACGCACACTCACACATACATACACATACACATGCACATACACATACACACGCACACGCACACGCACACGCGCACACACGTATATACATATATATGTATATGCATGTATGTATATAATGTAAGTATGTATGTATGTAAGTATGTATGTATGTAAGTATGTATGTATGTATCTAAAAATGCTCCAGGCCAAAGAATATTTGAAATAAGATATTCCTTTACCGATGTTCGATTTTACATTTATAAAATGTCCGAAAGATGTTTTAAAAAATCTTCTTAGTCCTATCGAGTCCATATAAAGTAGATAATGAAATTGATAGTCATATTGCTAATCAGCTCGTAGTTGTGTATGTATGTATGTATATGCATATATATGTTTTCCAAATCGTTATTTTCTTTGATTCTTTCCTTTGGTCTGTTAGTGTGATTGCGTTTCTGTGTTGATTTCATTTGTTTTGTTTTACTTCTTAATGAGACTTTCTGTGATCGATGTTTAACTGCCTCTCTTCTTTGTCCTCTCCTTCTTTCCCTGTTTCCATTCATGTCTGGCACTTCCCTTCTCTCTCTCTCTTTCTCCCTTCTCTCTCTCTCTCTCTCTCTCTCTCTCTCTCTCTCTCTCTCTCTCTCTCTCTCTCTCTCTCTCTCTCTCTCTCTCTCTCTCTCTCTCTCTCTCTCTCTCTCTCTCTCTCTCTCTCTCTCTCTCTCTCTCTCTCTCTCTCTCTCTCTCTCTCCCATTTCCTCTTTCTCTTTTCTCTCCTCCACTTCCTTGTTATCCCTCCACCCGTCCTCGACCTTCTGCCTTGGCGCCCGAAGGCACCGCGACGGCCAGCGCATCCGGCCCACGAGGAAGCACTCCTTCAGCCTGGACGCGGACGGCATCGCCACCCTGACGATCCGCGGCGCCGACTACACGGACGGCGGCATGTACACGTGCACGGCCAGCAACGAAATGGGCCACATCGAGTCCATGTGCCGCGTGTCCGTCTCGTGCACTGACTCGGACATGGCGGCGAGGAAGAGACTGTCTTCCAAGTAGGTTTTCTTTGTGTGTCCGTTTTCTTTTCATGACAAGTAGAGGTTGTTGGTAATATTTTGCCGCGCAGTGTTTGGCAATTGTAGGTCAGCTGTATGTGATTTTGCAAGCTGTACTCCTTGGCGGCTTGATTTAATGATCAATTGTACCATTTGGTGAAAGTTTGAGCCTCGTATCTGTGTAACATCCCTAATGTATGTCAGTAAAGTAGCTATCGAAGCTTTGACTACCATTTATTCGCGTTCTGATTATAACGTTTTGATTTCATTTCAGACTCACCCACCCATGGTAAATAAATCAATAACGAGATTTCGTTGCCCAGTTCCCTTTGCCTCCGCCACTTACGTCTCGTGATCAAATCTCACAAAGTGACATATGCACAGATGCATATCATGTCCGTCATTTTCGCTTGTTTTTTTAATTATTTATTTCTTTTATTTGTCAAACTTCATTTACTTTTCTGTTCGTGTTTGGCTTTGTCAGATGTTATTTCCTATTATGTTTTATTTGCTTTTATCAAATTTTGTATATTTTTTTTACGCTCTTATTTTCCTTTTGCTATTTTTTTTTCTTATCACATTCGCCTTCTTATTCCGCTAACGCATGATGGCGATTTTCCCTTTGTGTGCATTCCTCCTTGTTTCGCTTTTTGGTACCCGCAAGATTAAGCCCTTTTGGTGTGTTCTAATCTTAGTGTTACAGGTTGTACTGATGTTTATTTCTGATTTGATGTATAAGTCTCCGTAATACACATTTTATATTTTCCACTTCTGTTCTTCTGAAGTTTCGCCACAGGAGACTTATATATCGAGACACAAAAACACTAATCTATATACACAAACAAGGACGTGATACAGTGTCTTAAGTGTCCGTATTCAGTAGTATTTATAGCTTATTTTGCATGAAATAGATCTACATCGGACAAGGCAAAATTAGTCTCCACAATGGCTGAAATTTCGAAACACATATTTCACACCTTTCTCATAAATTCACTTCAGATTTGTTGTCATATCGTTCTGCCATCAGCCCTAAAGCGCCGTCAGCCGTAGTCTTCCACAATTAGCCTTCTACCACTCACCTGCCCTTAAAACACCTTCCCCACTCAGTCAGGTACCACATCACACCCCCACCTTTTCCCCTTCCTCTCCTTAGTCACATACCACATCACACTCACCTTTCTCCCCCCACCCCCATCCAACCTTATTCCACGCTCACACCTCCGCCCCCCCCCCCCCCCACCATGCCTTACCACATCACGCTAAACCCTTTTTCTTCCTGGTCCCCATTTCATACCAAAACACACACACACACTCTCCCCTCCCCCATCACACTCACACCTTCCCCCTCCCAACTCCCCACAACCAATCACATCACCCCCACGCCCCCACACCCCCACACCTCCCATCCCCTCGCCTCCCCTTCCCTTCCCTTTACCTTTTACGCCCACTCACTCCCACCCCGCCACGTACCACATCACGCTTCCTCTCTCCCCCCTCCATACCCAACCCCATACCACATCACAACCACCATCATACCCATACCATACCATCTTGGGAATCACCCTGGCGACGTAGGTGTGTGACAGGTACGAGAAAGTTTGTTACGGCTCTCACGACAGCCTGGCGTTCATCGTGACGCATTACCGACCTGACAGAGCGTGTGTTTCGACCCGCACGTCAGGATGGCATTGGGGGTAGGCCTATGGGGGTAGGCCTATGGGAATACATTAGCGCTGGCGGGGAGCCGAAAAATGGAGACATGTTCTGGAAGCGATGGGAGTGCTGTGTAACATGTGGAAGTGATAGTGGCGTTTGTTTGTGTGTGTGTGTGTGTGTGTGTGTGTGTGTGTGTGTGACTGCGTACGTCAGTTTAAGAGACTCTATGCAGACACCTTTCTTTTGAATTTAAATCATGCTCTATGTAAGTGGCTGAGATATATGTCAGTCAGATGTCAGATGGAAGTATTGATATATCTTTTATATTACACACTGACTGAATATAACCCAATGCTTATATCCGAAATTATGTGTTAGCAATGGGTGAATCATTATATCCAGGAAGCATTTTATTCCTAATATCCATAATCACAATAGAATAAACATAGTCCAGCATATATGAACAATACTCATACAATTCTATTTATATACACGTTTATATTCATACTTGAAGATGAAGAAATGTTAAGTGTCGTTCTAAATTCAAACTGTGTTACGCAATTCACCGGCAAACACAAAAGGCCACAAGAGTAGATGGTGTTCTTTTGAAATTATTCTCAACATAACCAAATTAGGTTCACCGAGAGGGAATGCCTTAGCGTCATGCCGAAGCGATCTTACCGTTGTTTCGCCGCTTGTATCATGTTGCTTGGTCTGTGTGTGTGTGTGTGTGCTTGTGTGTGTGTGTGTGTGTGTGTGTGTGTGTGTGTGTGTGTGAGTGTGTGTGTGTGTGTGTGAGAGTGTGTGTGTGTGTCTTTATTATCCTCTTATATATTTTTATATAATTTCGCCTGCCATAGTCACTTATATTTCATTTCCTTCAAAGTGCGTTATTTTGCTGCCGGGAAAAAAACAAAAACAAAAAACGTAGGTAACTGAAAATAACATTTGAGAAAGAAAATATAGGTATCTTGTCACCATCCCATAGCCCAAGATTCAACTTATACATGAAACAGTTACCTTCAGAGGGTTAAACGTGCATGGTTCCTTTTACCGGTTCGACATGATGAACACTTGGGACGTTAGAATAGTAAGGATAAACCGAGAGGTATTTTC
>NC_061834.1:18521893-18526893 GCF_019202785.1 Penaeus chinensis | reverse complement strand
TCTCTCTCTCTCTCTCTCTCTCTCTCTCTCTCTCTCTCTCTCTCTCTCTCTCTCTCTCTCTCTCTCTCTCTCTCTTTTTTCTCTATGTCTATGTCTCTGTTTCTGTCTTTGTCTCTGTCTCTGTCTCTCTCTCTCTCTCTCTCTCTCTCTCTCTCTCTCTCTCTCTCTCTCTCTCTCTCTCTCTCTCTCTCTCTCTCTCTCTCTCTCTCTCTCTCTCTCCTTCCTCTCTCCCTCCCTTCCTCCCTTCCTCCCTTCCTCCTTCCTCCCTCTCCCCTCCCTTGCTCGCTCTCTCTCTCTCTCTCTCTCTCTCTCTCTCTCTCTCTCTCTCTCTCTCTCTCTCTCTCTCTCTCTCTCTCTCTCTCTCTCTCTCTCTCTCTCTCTCTCTTTCTCTTTCTCTCTTTCTTTCTCTCTTTCTCTTTCTCTCTCTCCTTCTCTCTCTCTCTCCCTCTCCCTCTCCCTCTACCGCCCCCCTCTCTCTCTCCATCTTCCTCTCCCTCTCCCTCTCCCTCTTCTCTCTGCCTCTGCCTCTCGCATTCCTCCACATTAATAATGTAAATCTTTAATTAGACATGGCCCCTTACTAAATGGTAAATTTTCTTTGGTGAAATATGATCATGTGTAGCGATCAGCATATGGGTATACGGTTAAAAGGGGATCCAGGTTCATCTTCTTTAAAGGTTCAGTGAACAGATTAAAGGACTGATACAGTCAGTGTATGGTCATTAATGAAGTTCTTTCCATGCAATATGACCCCCGTATTTCAAACACAATTAAGGATAATATCTCCTGAACCAATAATGGCGATGGTATCTGAGTCTGCCACGCTTGGATGGCTCATGTCCTCCTCCCAGGCGCTGCCAGGTAAGGCTGTCCAGGGCCGACAGCCTTTTTTCAACCGTAATCTAGATATGCTTTTTATCACTAGTATGTGATAGGGAAGAAAGAGATGAAAAAAAAAAAAAACCTCTAGAGATAGAATATGGACGGTTCACAGTTGCTTTAGCCGACGCGTAAAGACTGTGACACAACACTCCTTGCTCTCCTGGGAAATTTCATTTGAACTTTGCCTTTCGCTCCGTTGGTGTGATTCTTTTGTTTCGCTAAACAGAGAGATGTTCTCACTTGGTATCGATGACATCCGTTGAGTATTATCCTTCGTGGTTGTGTATTTATCACGATGGCTGGATTTCCTTTGTTTACTCTATACATCCCTGGTTCTTTGTTCAACTTCACCTTTAGAGCTTGTATCTGAGTGTAACCCTCATGCCTTAAAAATAGGTGACAGTTAAATTACTGGGTGTTATCACTTTTGTGAACTGATATATTAACTGACTGTTGATTGGTTTGTAAGTTTTAGCATTTAAAATTCGATTACATCAATGATTGATTACTATATCATGTTTGCCAGTTGTCTTACACTTCATGGATCTCTTAGCCAAGAACAAGTCATGGATTATGGTATGATGCCTATGTACAGATTGTGTGTATTTGATTTTCGTTGTAAGTACCTTTCATTTCGAATATAACTGAATTATTAAGGAAAAAAACTTGTTTCGAAACTCGTTTTCATGGCAACTTATTATCGCTCATCAAATTAATCGTCTTATCGATAAAGTATTTTCGTAAAACATCTTCATTTATGAATCAACGAAAAGATAGTATCTGACCCCTGACCTCTCGAGCCAAGTTTCCCCTCTCAGCGAGGACGATTTACTAGTCTCGCTTCGATAAGAACTGGATAATTTTGCCGATATATTGCCATTTCTCATGACAAAATATTGCCGTTGCCAGATAGCAGTTAAAGAGTAGTTAGTCCGAACGATTTAGGACATGCAAGTGACAGGCATGGACAAACAGCCAGCCTCATCAGGGGCTCTCCACTCCTGACGCAGGCAAATATCACGACCGCCAGACAACACAAACATGTGCTAACTCCTTGTTGTGATTTCCCTCCTCGTTGCTGCTGCCGACGGCCGGGGCTTGGCAAGATAATTGTATTTCTTGGATGATTTGTTTGGCTTTATGCCCTCATTTTTAAAGGTACTTGATACACTTCATGTGCGTAGATTTCATGATTAAACTCGCTATATAACTTTACGTCCTGAGATAGCGAGGATGTATTTTATTCGTCGATCAGTGCCCCGTGTCTTATTTACCGCGAAAGAAATTCCGCTGCTCAATTTCTGAACGTAAATACTCTGTATCTATATAAGAAATACAGAAAACTAGTTAGTTGGTTAGGTTAGTTAATGAAATCAAGCAAAGGATATCAGTGATGATGAAATCGTGCACTAATATCGTCTGCACATTCTCTCGGCTCTCTCGCCCTCACCACGTTTATCCGTCTCTCCTTCCCATGCCGGACTCTAGGCAGCACGTCTCTGTCGGTGATTAATCAGCAGCATATCGTCAACACGCACTTGATGCATAGCCGGGCGCCCCCCACTTGAAGGCTGAGTTATTAACTCTTTTAGAGTGAATGCCCTTGCAGTGTAGTTGCGCGCTTGCACTCGCGTTGCTGATGCGGTTGCTAGGTCGCTCGCATAAGGATGGGACGAGACTTCGGTGTAATGTGGTTCGTTCTGTGGCTTCCTTGTGTTTACGGTGTGTATAGTTTAACCATGCGCTGGTCTCTTATTTCCACGATTTTTATTTTTCTCTCTCTCTTTTTCTTTCTCTGAGAGGTATGCATGAAACTGACTGGATGATAGCCAGATGATGTATACGCTTGAGTGATATTGGGAGATCCGTGTGTATGACGGACATCGAAAATGCAAGAAGGAGAAGCGGATGAATAGGCTAATGGAGAAAGAGAGAGAGGAAAAGGGAGAGGTATTTATAAATATCTACATACTATTGTGTGTCTGTGTGTATATATATATATATATACATATATATATGTATGTATGTATGTATGTATGTATGTATGTATGTATGTATGTATGTATATATGTATGTATATGTACATATACCGTATATAGATACAGATAGAAATAGAGAGAGAGTTAGGTAGTACTATGCCATATTCTGGCTGATTCCAGGGCGTGGAAACGGTCCGAATTAAGATAAACAGGGACCGCAGCAACGCGAGCTGAGGCGTCTCGGCACCGTGAAACATGCAACGCACCACTTGAGACAGCTTGGGATGCCTTTGCTGGGACGCCTCCAGACAGCGCTTCCTTCAGATAAACTACGATGCATAATTTAGGCACAAAACAGAATAGCACTGGAGCAGAGTTCAGATGAGCGACATAGCGAAGGATGGGGGAAATAGATGGAAACAGTGAAGATGACAGCGAAACAGTTGTTCAGCGAGAGAGGATTAGTAAGATATAGTTAAAAGGCGTTGAGTAGAGCGTTCGAGGGAAGCTAGGGCGTGGCACGGCGCGGTACGAGGAGGACTTGCTGCGGCGTCGATCTGTAAGAGAAGCTTTGGCTTATGCAGGGATATCGAGAGTGCGCTCTCGAATTCGGAAAATTAAAGCGCCGAGCATAAGGACTTGGAAACTGAGCATGCCGATCAAATATAAATAACGGACAAATACTTGAAAATGTTTTGCTTGGTGTAACACGAATCATCGCACTGATGTATATTCACAATCACGGTCAGATGTGAATGTATGAAAAACAATTAAGTTCATGTGAAAGCTTATGCTTTACTTGTTGCTATTCTGAAATTAATCTGAATAAAATGAATGCATGATTCAGTGAATAAAGCGAAAATAATCGCAATTACAGGGTAAACATTTCTAAGGGATATACTTGATATGAGTTAACTAACAAAAACTTAGGAAGACAATGATAGATTGAAATAATTTGCAGAGGGTCGAGTGTAGCCAATTGTCGATTGGAAAACAGAATTATTATTTCTAATCTGATGACTCAAAACAGATGTGAGAAGAAGGGTATATATAATTAAGCAGGGGGGAGGGGGAGAGGAGGAGTGGGTGGAAGAGAAATAGGGAAAGGGAGGGGAAGGGGAAAGAAGTAAAATTAAGAGAGAAAATACATTAGGAAACACCTGAGACTAGAACGACACAAACCGCGCCTTCGGCTCTTAGTCATCTACAACATCCGCGAAGGTTTATCAAAAGGAACGTGTCTTGTCCACGCCCTCCCCGGCATTTTGCCCGTTCCGTTTCCTCGTTGAAATGTGTATTCACTCAGTGATATCAGTTATTACAGCCTTCCATTGGGGTTTTATTATCTTTTTTATTACCTTTTTTGTTTTAATAAAGGTCCTATCCCATCCCTATCTCTGTTTAGTGTGACCATAGGATTAGGGCGAAGACCTTTTAGAAATAAAACAATTATTGGAGATTATAACTCGCACAGGTGTCATTCCGCCAGTGTGAGTGTATTTAAACCCGGCGAAAATACTGATTAGTCGTGTGGATAACTGAGGTTTGATGTATTTGGTGACTGACCCGGGCAGGATTTCCGGAGAATGAACAGGTGTGTTTTCGTGATAACAGCACTCAACACACCGCGAAAGACTCTTTGGTGTCACGTTTCTTTCTAATAGAGTTCTGAGTATGAATATGCAATGAATGGATGTGAAAAACTTGTCATAAAGTTTTCGTCGATACACTGTCTAGTTGGGATGTCTGTTTGGAATTTAACAGACTTTGCAGGTTACATATTTGCCATGATGATTTTATTGCGACTTCAGCTTACATTGTTTTCATACTTTATTATACGTCATATTTCACTACATTTTATTGGTTGCATTTAGTCAAACAATTTATCAACCACAATCTATAATAAAATGCTAATCCTATACTACAGCGGCCACAAATACTGACACTTTTATGAAAGCTTATATGGATAATTGTGACATGAAAAATGTAAAAAGAATAGTGTTGTTATAATGTTTACGAGCAACGATCAGGGAAATATGTGACCCTCGCAAATAAGCGCAATGGATGATTTTGTCATTGTGTCTAAAGAAATGCATTATTCGTGTACGTGTAGATAATTAGATGTAATTAACCAAGGGT
>NC_061834.1:18509393-18511893 GCF_019202785.1 Penaeus chinensis | reverse complement strand
CTCTCTCTCTCTCTCTCTCTCTCTCTCTCTCTCTCTCTCTCTCTCTCTCTCTCTCTCTCTCTCTCTCTCTCTCTCTCTCTCTCTCTCTCTCTCTCTCTCTCTCTCTCTCTCTCTCTCTCTCTCTCTCTCTCTCTCTCTCTCTCTCTCTCTCTCTCCTCTCTCTCATCTCTCTCCTCTCTCCTCCCATTCTCTCCTCTCTCTCCTCCCATTCTCTCTCTACTCTCTTTCTCTCTCTCTCCTCCCTTTCTCTCTCTCTCCTCTCTTTCTCTCTCTCTCCTTTCTTTCTCTTTCTCTCCTCTCTCTTTCTCTCTCTCCTCTCTCTATTTCTCTCTCTCCTCTCTCTATTTCTCTCTCTCTCTCTCTCTCTCTCTCTCTCTCTCTCTCTCTCTCTCTCTCTCTCTCTCTCTCTCTCTCTCTCTCTCTCTCTCTCTCTCTCTCTCTCTCTCTCTCTCTCTCTCTCTCTCTCTCTCTCTCTCCTCTCTCTCTCTCTCTCTCTCTCTCTCTCTCTCTCTCTCTCTCTCTCTCTCTCTCTCTCTCTCTCTCTCTCTCTCTCTCTCTCTCTCTCTCTCTCTCTCTCTCTCTCCCTCTCTCTCTCTCTCTCCCTCTCTCTCTCTCTCTCTCTCTCTCTCTCTCTCTCTCTCTCTCTCTCTCTCTCTCTCTCTCTCTTTGTCTTTGAATATTTGTACTCTATGTCAGTTTGGTGAATATATTCATATTTACATATATTTGAAAATGTATTAGAAACCAAGCAACCGGTAAAGGCTAGACGATCCAAATGCGGTTTTCATAATTATTCTCTATTATCATAATTGCTGTCGCCTCAACAACCGTATTGGCAGAGAAGTTGCGCTCTTGGGAATATGTGGCTGATATTTGATATTGGCAGAAGGCGATTTCGTTTTATTTTTCACTTTGTTCTTCCTTGTCTTTTTCTTTCTTTTCTGCTTCTTTTATCTACTTTTTAATTTTCTTGTTCTTTATATTCTTCTTCTTCTTCTTCTTCTTCTTCTACTTCTTTTATTTTTCGCTCATGTCAACAGCTTTCCTCAGTCTTATATCAAGATCTAAAGCTAATGGTGACTTTGCATGCTTTATATGCAATGAGGTTTGTTTCTTTGAGGTCTTCAAATGAATCGAACACATTTTATTTTAAACATCGTATATAAGTAATGATATGCTGTTTGCGATATCATGTATAAGTCGTGTGTTAATAGGGGTATGGTTGGGGCTGTTTAATAAAGGAGAGAGAGAAGAAGATGAGTTAGAGATAAGATTTTAACGAATAAGAAATGGGGTTTAAGAAAATTCGCAGCGAAATAGAATCTTTCTGGCAATGATACCATATTGAAAAAGTTGATATTTCTGTATTCATTCATAGTACATTGGTATTATGATAATATTGATATTGATAATAATATTGATAATAAAGATTATGATCACGATAATGATCGTAATAATAGTGATAGTAACAGTAATGCTAAGAATGATAACTATTATTTTCATGGCGCGCTAGAAAACACATATAAATTAGTACAAGATATAGCCTGAGTGCAGCCCTACCTAGTAATATTATATAAGTTTAGGGAGGCACTGCAGACATTTATTACATTATATTATACACGCATACGGCTATAAAACTGGATATACGAGGCAGGACCGGCGGTGCCCGATGACAGGTGCCGCGGGCGAGCAGCCTGGCCGAGCAGACGCGGGAACCTGGTCACCGCGTAATTTTGTACAATGCGTGGATCTCTTTGCGTGGACTAATGAAAGGAGAAGTGTCTTGTACACATTGCAGCTTTATTTATAATGCTTAATGCCCTCTATGTTATCTATTAGAGATTTATGTTCAGTTTCCATTAAAAGGATTGGGAAACAACTAATAAAAGCATTCTGAAGCAATTAGGGGAAGCTTATCTTAGTGCATTATGAATCTCTCTAAAGTGTGAAGCATTGCATTGTTTATCGCTCGGGGCAATGGAGAAACGCTAACCGAATAAGGAAACAGGAAGTGAGAAAATATAGCCGTTTGTCATGCAGTAATACAAAAGAAGCAGTGATTTATGTCGCAGTAAAATGAAAACAGCTCCACAATCTAGTGCGCGGACTGATGCAAGACAGACGTACGATAATAGAAGGAAAGAAACAATCCATCTCTTGGCAATGATAGGTAATGTGAGACGAGGTTTATTCAGTGGGCATTCAGGCACCTTTTCGGGGTTTCTTCGTCGGCAGGAGTGTCTGAGAAAGCCGGTCCTCGAGATCTCCGGACGACCGACTCACAGGCATCTCAAGAAGACCTCCTTGCCCCAGACGCGGCCGGATAAGGAGATAATGGAGTGGGAAAGGTTCTTGGAAGTGCGCGGTTAGTCTCGTGCGTCGTTAGGGATGGGAAGCGCCGTCTGTTTATCACTCGTTGCGGAAGCGAGGATGGTAGTCGTGTTGTTTTATGTGGGGGAAAATACTGGCCTTTGTATTGAAAAAAATCGCGATGGAAGCT
>NC_061834.1:18494393-18501893 GCF_019202785.1 Penaeus chinensis | reverse complement strand
GGGCGTGCATGTTTATCTATCCATCTATATATATTTATATTTATATATATACATATATGTGTGTGTGTGTGTGTGTGTGTGTGTGTGTGTGTGTGTGTGTGTGTGTGTGTGTGTGTGTGTGTGTGTGTGTGTGTGTGTGTGTGTGTGTGTGTGTGTGTGTGTGTGTGTGTGTATATGTATATGTATATATATATATATATATATATATATATATATATATATATATATATATATATTTATATATACACACACACACATACATATATATGTATATATATATATATATATATATATATATATATATATATATGACTGCCGCAACGGTCCAGTGGTCCTCGTGGTCCCGTAAAATTGCCTGCGCTCTGACTGCTTGCTCGAGCCTGAGAAAACGACATATCGCCTTGAGAAGTCAAACGCAGGTGTCGTAGGGGAAGTCATCGCCGTGGCACAAGTGTTAGCGCACCGGACCGCGGTTGATTAGGAAGGGCATCCAATCAAGCAAGGGTGACACTGCCATATAATCTCTCCGTAGTGAATTGAGAGAGGCCTATGTCCTGCAGTGGAATGAATGGCTGTTAAAAGAAAGTGTGTGTATGTATATATATATATATATATATATATATATATATATATATATATATATGTGTGTGTGTGTGTGTGTGTGTATATATATATATATATATATATATATATATATATATATATATATGCATATGTATATAAATGTATATATGTGTATGTATATGAAATTATATATATATATATATATATATATATATATTATATATATACCTATCTACTTCTTTATCTGTCTGCCTATCTATCTATGTATTCCTCTATTTATCAATCAGTTTATCTATCTAGCTATCAATTTATATGTATTTGTTCATGCGTGGGGGTTGGGTTGTATCTTATCTGAATCCAGCTAGTGTTTACGCAGTGCCTTTGTCCCACGTAAATCCGAATGCCAATCCCATGGAGGCATCACGACCTGTGCCCTTGGAATTCACCACAATTATGGCCACATGGAGAGAGAATATTTATGACTGAATATGACCCATGGTTCTGACGTCATATGGAAATTATTTGATTACCGCAATTAACAAAATGATGGTAATGATATATTGCGATAAAGAGGCTGGATTCTGTGACCTCAAATAATTGATTGGGTGATTATCAGGAACAAAAGGAGCATTCCCACGCGAGCAGTGTTCTGCCCTTTATCATTTGTAATAGCGCAGACCTGACATTAGTTTCATCTGGATTTCTGCAACGCAATCCTGGTTTCATTTCCGCTGCGAATAACATTGCGTATTGTGCTGTGTTCATTATTCTTGTTAATGTTTTTTTTCCGTGTGTATGATTACAGACGAGCCTAGTATACGTGTTCCTGATTTTACAGTTTCCGACTTATTTACCATATGTCTGAAGCACGTAATCTTGTATTCTCGAAGTGCACTGTAAAACGACATGTAATATGTACCTTCTATGATTATCATTCTCATTCCACACAGTTTATTTAGCCAAGCCTTTAAAGTTTAGACAAACTCTAGCTTTGTAAGGACGTGTAAATATGCAGTTTCAGTTAGATCCTGATAACATCGGTATTTAAACTTTTGCAAATGAAAGAGTAAAATTCAGAGAGTAGATAGCAAATTAGATAAATGTTGATGGTAATGTGACGTTACATCTGCGAATGTTGTTGCAGTGGTGCACGTCCTATATCCATGCGCTCCTTAAAGTCGAATAGAAAAAAGAACAAAAATACGAAAGGAGATGAAGGGAGGGTCACAAAGCATGATAAAGCGGGAAAATAAGAGGGGGTCGGGTACAGAGTGGGAGAGAGGGAGGGCAGAGGGAAGAAAGGGAGGAGGGAGACAATGAGAGCGAGATCGAGCAAGAGAGAGAGAGGAGAGGAGAGGAGAGGGGGGGAGGAAGTGGGAAAGTGAGAAGTAAACAGTGAAACAAAATGAGAAACAGAGATAGAGAGAGAGGCAGAGCCAGAGAGTCGGAGGAAGAAGAGAAAGGGGGGTAGAGGGGAAGAGAAAGAGATGAAGGCAGAGAGAATCGGAGGCTGTGTGGGTTCCCATGAAAGGTAAAGCCGGGATGCTGAGGCCCTAAGCCTTCCTAAGATGATTATTCTAATCGTCTCGGTGCCTGCTGCGATGGCCACTATCTGATATTCCAGGCTTTTAATATATCTCTATCATAATTTTTTTCAGCTTTCACTTATATGCCCTTTAAGAAAGTAATTTTAGTTTTTTAATCAGATACAGAATACAAATGCTCCTAACCTTAATTCCCGGAGGGGCAATGGTAGATAAAAAACAACAACAACTGCATTCCAACAGACTACTTATACTACAAATATATGCAAGGCTTCGTTATGCTTGAATATAATATGAATAGAGACGTACTTACGTTTACAACAGACGCACTGCAGTATTTATTCCTCCGCCAGATGTTAGAGTAAACCTTTGGCTCTCCCATAGTTCACCATCATCCCCTCCCCCCCCCCAAAAAAAAAGAGAGAAAAAAAGGCAAAAAATAAAATATAGGGCTTGGGTATACAGGGCGTCACCGGGTACGGGCGGCGGCGCGTCCTTGCCAGAGGGGCGGAAGGGCGTGCGGTTCCCCGGCCGACCCGCCTCGACTCTTGGGGCCGCGGTGCTTACGGGCCGCCGAGAAACGTCTTCATTTCGTCGGTCGGAGGCTGCGGGTAGAAGGGTATTCGAGGGGGGGGGGGGGGGGTAGGTTGCTTGTGTCTCGGTTCTAGTTTGCCTTCTCTCTCTCTCTCTCTCTCTCTCTCTCTCTCTCTCTCTCTCTCTCTCTCTCTCTCTCTCTCTCTCTCTCTCTCTCTCTCTCTCTCTCTCTCTCTCTCTCTCTCTCTCTCTCTCTCTCTCTCTCTCTCTCTCTCTCTCTCTCTCTCTCTCTCTCTCTCTCTCTCTCTCTCTCTCTCTTTTTCTCTCTCTTCCTCATTCTCTGTCACTCTCTCCTTTCTCTTTTTCATTCTCTATCACTTTCTCTTTTATCATTCTTTATTTGTACGTATAACTTCTCGCAAGCACATTTCATATCCCTGCCCATGTTGCCTTCAGCAGCAAACATGTTATTTCAGCATCCAGCCGAAAGGATTTCAGAACAGGTCGCCCAGGTCATTCGAGCACCTGGCAAGGCACCAAGGAGGAGGGAGGACTCGCAACAGAAGCTTTGAAACGGTCAGTGAGCGAGGTTAAGGAATTCGTCCTTTCACGAGCACCTGGACAGAGAAATGAGAAAAAAATGGATCGCGCACCTTGTTATCAAAATAATTTATTCGTTTTCGGAATCAGTCACAGTGCTTGATGTATTTTGACTTTTTTTTTGTTTTGTTTTACCTATTGTTATCTTCATACCTACGGCGATGTTTTTTCAAATTTTTGTTCCATAATCCCATCCGCGTTTCCGTCGCTCGCGCGGCCCTTCAACATCACTCAACAAAGATCGTGATAAGGATACGGCCTTGTGTAGGATGTTTACCGAGCGGGTGAATATTAATGCCCCATAATTGTCCCTCTTCAGTGGAAAGTGAAGATCGGCCCGCGAGGTCAAATGGCCCTGGAACTCTGCCATACACCGTGACCTTTCGTTCAGCGCTGAACCTACGCCTTCTCCTCAAGGGCTCAAGGGTGACCTTATGCCTTACGTCCCACGGCCTCGATCTCCTGCCTCCTCTTGGCGCTGGCCTTTTTCGGTCCGTAATACTCTCGTAACGCTTCTCAAGTGATGTTTATGTCCCACGCCCTTCGCTTGCTTCTTCTTTTCTCTCTCTCCTTTTCTTTCTTTCTTTCTTTTCTGGAGAAGGGAAGGAGGTCTGTCAAAAGAAAACAATCTGTAAACTCGATTGCAAATTTCACGTGAAGCGGCATGGAACGAGTTTCTTCGACAGTATTTGTTAATATCCTGATTCATATCACATAATGTCCATAGACTATGAATACCAAACTCAGAGAATACTAAATATGTTGTATGTTTTGCATAGTCGTGGATGTTTCTGTGTTTCGACTCATCCTCGTGAGTTCATTACGACCGGGACGACAATAAAAAGCCATGAATTATTCATATTGGGAAAGGGTTTATTCACTTCATTTACACCTAAACAATTTTGCAATTAGCTTAAGGCAAAGGGAATTCTCTTCGTTATTAAGCTGTCATTCGTCCTTTTTTCGCCACTCTTACATCTACGCATTTTGCTCCCGTTCCTCTTCTTCTCTTTTTCTGTTTTTCCTTTTATCTTCATGGTAGTGATGGTGATGGTGGTGATGCTTTTTATTTGTAGTAATAGTGTTTATTATTATAGTGTTTAGTGTAGTGTTTATTATCTTTATCAATACTGTCATTATTTTTATTATTTTTATCATCGTTATTTATTATTATTATTATTATTATTATTATGATTATTGTTACTGTTACTACTACTGCTACTACTAGTACTAGTAGTAGTGTTATTAGTATTAGTATTACTATTATTTATATTATTATTATTGTTATTATTTTCATACTATTATTATAATAAATGCTACTGTTATCATTGTGTTATTATTATTATTATTATCATTATTATTATTATTATTATTATTATTATTATTATTATTATTATTATTATTATTATTGTTATTATTATTATTAGTATTGTTGTTGATGTTGTTGCTGCTGTTGTTATTGTTATTATTGATATTATTATTATCATTATTATTGTTTTTATTATTTTTTATTATTATTATCATTGTTATTATTATCGTTGTTATTGCCATTGCTATTGTTATTAGTATTTTTGGTATTTTGATTGTTATTATAATTATTTATATAGTTGTTGTTATTATCATTATTACTGATTCTAATATGATCATTGTTATCACTATTTTTATTATTGTTGTTCTTCTTCTTATCATTATTTTCATCATTATTGTTGTGCAACTTATCATACTTGTCATCATCACCAATATTATAATTTATATTATTATTGTTATTTAACTTCTAAATCTTACCATTACTGTTACTTTTACTCGCGCTCCCTCTCCTGCTCCGTCACCCCCCCCCCCCCCCTCCTCCTCCTCCACATACCACTTCCCTTTCCCCTCTTCCGTTAAAATCACCACCTTTTCTCGCCCTCCACACCTCTTTTTTCTGTTTCGTTTTTTTTTCAGCTGACTCCCTTGCCTTCTTCACTTGATCTCTTTTCTTTCTTTCTCTGTTTCTTTCTTTCCCTTTTTCTTTCTCTGTTTCTCTCTCTCTCTCTCTTTCTTTCTCTCTTTCTCTCTTTCTCTCTCTCATTCTCACTCACTCACTCACTCACTCACTCACTCACTCACTCACTCACTCACTCACTCACTCACTCACTCACTCACTCACTCACTCACTCGCTCAGCGCTCGTCCATGTGTGCCTCACCACAAAACATCACAGAGTAGTGATGATGGTCAGCGTTGTTGTTCTGCCTCTCTAAGGACTCTTTGGGGTTGGTTCAGTCGCGTGTCATGGGTCCTTCTCGACACACAGACACATAGACAGACACTGGTGGACGCGAGCAAAATGAAGGAAATTTGTCTCGATATATGAATGCGTGTATGGTGGATGGAAGTGTGTGTGTATGTGTGTGTGTGGGGGGGGGGGGTTAGTGTGTGTGTGTGTGTGTGAAAGAGGGTGAGAGAGAGAGAGAGAGAGAGAGAGAGAGAGAGAGAAGAGAGAGAGAGAGAGAGAGAGAGAGAGAGAGAGAGAGAGAGAGAGAGAGAGAGAGAGAGAGAGAGAGAGAGAGAGAGAGAGAGAGAGAGAGAGAGAGAGTGAGAGAGAGAGCGAGAGAGAGAGAGAGAGAGAGAGAGAGAGAGAGAGAGAGAGAGAGAGAGAGAGAGAGAGAGAGAGAGAGAGAGCGAGAGAGAGAGAGAGAGCGAGAGAGAGAGAGAGAGAGAGAGAGAGAGAGAGAGAGAGAGAGAGAGAGTGTTACGATATTTTCTGTTTCGGTTTTATTTGTTTATTTTTTAAACAAGAATGTGTCTGGAGTCCACGATCACTTGTTCCTACCCAGCTAAGTTCGCATCCCGGGGTTCCTTCGGGCGTCACGCATGGCTGGCGTAAGAGCTGAGTGGAAGACGATAATATGAGCCAGAACTAGTTAATGAGCCTCTCGTGAGCCAGCACAGACGAGAGTTTCGCAACCCGCTTGTTTATCGCCTCCGCGCACAGTCGATGCGTGTAGCTGTAGGAGTAAACGCTGTATTTTTTCCTTCTTTTTTTTTCTCTTTTTTTCCTTTTTGCATTCCTCTTTCGTACCATGTACAGTGGTAGTTCTCAAAAAGCGGGAGGATAATGCTAGGAGCCAGAAAATGTGAAATTTATTTACAGTTTATGAAAGGTATTCGAATGACATTGTAATACAATGAAATAAGTGTAAAAGCCATTGTTAGAATACTAACCGTTCTGATTTGTTTTAGAACACTTAATATAATGTTTCTTCAACAGCAGCAAAATCAGAAAGGGCCTTTTGACCACCATTATCACTATCATTAAAGTGCCTAAAAATTAAGCTTAACGAGACTTTAAGAAGCACAGATGATGCACCGTAACACCACCAATACAGTTGAAATGCTGAAATTCATCTCACAGAAAGTGATACATCAAAGCAAAAAGAGGGGACGATCACGCCAAGGTTAACGGTATACAGGGGTTTCAAATACTTAAGAATGTTAATCTCCGCTCCTCTCCCGGGTCCACGAGACTCTAACCACCTCATCACTTCGCGCTATATTGGATCTCCACATTTTTATATGAGGGTTTTATCTTATTTATTTGTTATTGTTGTTGTTGCTGATGGCGTTAGTGTTTTTTTTTTTTTTTTTTTGTTACGCTTTTCCACTGCTATTTCCTCGCCGTGCAGTAATCATATTCTTTCATGTACCTCTCTTCCCTGTGCTCCGTGTCCCCTTCCCTTTCCTCTGCATTAAAAAAAAAAAAAAAAAGCACTGAAGTCACCTGTGATAAGAGCCGCCCCCCCCCCCACCTCTATCACGTTTGGTCTTCCTCCTAATTTGCAAGCATCTTGACGTCCTTCCTTCATAATCTCCGGAACGTCTCTTGGTCCGTCTTGTTTTTTCCTTCTTAGAGTTGTTTATATATTTTCTTTGTACTATCTTTATTTCTTTTTGTATTGTTTTTAAAATTTTATTTCATGTTGTCTTTTGTCTTTTTTTTTTTTTTGCTATTATTTATAACGGAGACGTCATGGACTTTAATGATCGTTTTAGAACACGCAATAAGAAAAGGCCTGAATCTGTTTATGGAGTTCCAATATATTTTCCCTTTCGTTTTGCGTTGTCTTCGATTCCTTTTAAGTATCAACACATCTAGTCTCATTTGTTTTCTGTTGAATTTGACTCACTCCGTTCTGCTACGTCTGTTCCTGCTTCGTCATGGGTTATTCAACATAGAGTTCACTATCCCCGTGTTTGCCTGTACTGCGTCATCAGAG